>NW_027367591.1:0-56681 GCF_046119375.1 Phyllobates terribilis
GTTTCATACACAATAAAACTTCTAAGTAAGCTAGATCTCTAAAGCAACTATACTATTCTCTCTCACTTGTTTACAACGCCTGATTTCGACTAAATTCCTCTCTAATTTTGTCTCTGCTCACCTCTCTTCGTCCACAAATGACGAGATGCTATCTCTACGATATATATAGACCATCTAACACCTGGTCTATCGAATCTATTCCTAAATCGAATATCTAAACTGAATTGAAACAACTAAATCTTCTAGTTATAGAAGATATATAATAAAGAAAAAGATAAAACTTATGCTAAAAGATAATGTTTGTGCTAGATACTCATATCATTCCGTATCTAAGCGAATCTACTAAAACGTGAGAGACACGCTCTAGTATCTTCCGATCTTCTAAGTGCCGAAGGCAATGCGCTATTCGTTTTATAGTCTTGAGGTCGCTTTGAAGGTATAACGTCTGCAGCGACCTTCCAATGGCTTTAGCGACTATCTTCTATGCTTGGCACTAGTGTTCTTCGTTGATAAGTCTTTACAGCTTAGACTTTACAACATCTTATATTAGACAAATACTTGTCTGTGATTGTCGCGACCTTCTCTGTCATTAAAGCGACCTTCTGTATATAGTCGCGACCTCTGATTCATGCATAGCGACCTGCTCCTGATCATCGCGACTTGCTTTCCGTGCTCTGCTCCACTCCATACGCTTCCCAAGTACCTATACTGAGTAAACTCAATGTAGATGTTAAAAGCAAGTGTTTGTTATCATTAAAACTAGAGAAACTGAGGTAAAGCAATACTAGCTTCACCTAACATACCTCTGTCCAAGCGTCTGACGGGGACTCATTCGAGGAAGCGAGCTATATCGAGAATTAACTAAGTATCGATGCTCAACTTTTGAAGATGTGCAGGCCAAGGCCTTGGCCCAGATATGGATAGAGGAAGAAGGAGAGCCACTCAAGGAGGAAGCTAGTCCTGATCGCATCGAGCGACGCTCAAACACAGACCATCACAGGGACCGTCGAAGCCAACCATATTCTCGTGATCGGGAGGATAAAGGATGTGCGACTCAGAGTCGCAACCGGGGAAACGGGTGGAAAGATCATCCATATCTCCCTCTAAAGGTGCAGTCCTGCAACTTTAATGTGTCTACTGCCAAACTAGGTAAAACTCTTGACATGTATAGTAAGGACGTAAGATGGCCGCAAAGAACCGATAAACCCGACATTAAGAGGAACATGTCGATATGGTGTGATTTCCACGTCGATCATGGCCACAACAATGAAGAGTGGGTCGCCCTCCACAAGGAGGTCGCTAGGCTCCTTTTGTTGGGGAACCTCAAGGACGTACTCTTTGAAAGAGGAAAAGCGACGTTGTCATGTCGTGATCAGGTGAACTCTGAATGACCGCTTTTGCCCATCCCTACTAAGGTCATTAATACCATATCAGGGGGGTCGAAGCTGTGTGGTATCTCATATTTAGCTTTTAAGTGCCGAGCTAAAAGCAACATTATATATTCTCCTTCACCGTTGGAGTCTGAGGGTAGGAAGGTCGATCTTTCGATACCTATTACCTTCAACGACTTTGATGCCTGTGAAAAAGAACACCACAATGGCCTGGGCATATACTTGTCCATCGATAACTGTTTGATTCGTCGCATTCTAGTTGACACGGGTAATTCCACCAACATGATTAATTTGGACACTTTGAAAGAAATGGGCTTAAGTGAACATTACGTTAGCTCCAAAAGGTTCCCATTTGTAGGATTCAGTGAAATATACTCTTGGGGACATAGTTTTTCTTGTCTATGCCGGTGGTGTGAATTTGCAGGTAAAATTCAATGTACTAGAATGCAAGTCACCTTACAACTATATCATCGACAGACCTTGAATACATGTGATGAAGGTTGTCCCATCCACGTATCACCAGTCCATAAACTTCCGAATAGCCGGGGAGTCCACGAGATCAAAGCTGACCAGAGAGTTGCCCGAGAATGCTATGTAGCATCCATGAAGTTAGCGGTCAAAGAGTGTTTTGTGACAACATCGAGTGAGATCAAGCATTACGTTGAACCGGAAACCCAAAAGCTGGACAAAGTCGCCTTAAATCTGTTCTTTCCCAACCACACCGTTCGAGTTGGATCCGACCTAGACGACAAAAGTAGAAATGAGTTACTGTCTTTCCTCCGTGCCAATTTAGACTTTTTTGCCTGGTCGCATGAAGACATGGTGGGAATATCCCCCGACATGGCAATGCACAAGCTTAACGCAGATTTAAGCTTCCCTCTATCAAGCAAAAGGGAAGAAAGTTTGCCCTGAGAGGAATAAAGTGATCGATGAGGAGGTTGTCAGGGTACTAGACACCGGGAAGATCCGAGAAGTTAGATACCCTGAATGGTTAGCGAATGTGGTAGTGGTCGAAAAGAAAAATGGCAAGTGGAGGGTTTGCGTAGATTTCAAAGATCCGAACAAGGCCTTCCCAAAATATTCTTTCCCGTTACCACATGTTGACGCGATGATTGATGCGACGGCCGGTCATGAAATGTTGAGTTTCATGGACGCGTTCAGTGGTTACTATCAGATACAGCTACACCTTGACGACCAAGAAAAAACATCGTTCGTTACCAGTCAGGGGACATATTGGTACAGGGACATGCCCTTTGGGCTTAAGAACGCAGGGGCAACGCATCAACGGTTGGTTAATAAGATGTTCATAGACCAGATTAGGAACACAATAGAAGTATATATCGACGACATGCTGGTCATGTGTAAAAGAAAGGTCGACCGCATCGAGCATTTGCAAGAGTCATTTGATATACTTAGTAGGTACTGCATGAGGTTGAATCCTGCAAAGTGTTCGTTCGGGGTCTCATCGGGAAATTTCTTGGGACACCTCATTCACGATCAAGGGATTGATGCCAGCCCTGAGCAGGTGAAAGACATAATCAACCTAAGGGCCCCGAGGAGCGTAAAAGACGTATAAAAGTTGACAGGAAAGATGGCGGCGCTTAACAGGTTCATTTCAAAATCGGCATATATGTGAAAACCTTTCTACGACATCTTGAAGAAGAACAAGTCATTCCAGTGGGGAAAAGAACAGGAAGTAGACTTCCAAGAGCTCAAAAATTACCTGTACAACCCGCCGCTCCTAGCCAAGCCTCAACCGGGTGAATCCCTACCTTTATACCTTGTTGTGTCAGACTCCTAAGTCAGCGCGATGTTCGTCAGAGAAGAAGATGGCATGCAATCGCTAATTTACTACATCAGCAAGTCGTTGCTCCCCGCAGAAACCAAGTATTCATCGCCGGAAAAATTGGTCTTAACACTCGTCATGGCGGCAAGCAAGTTGAATCCCTACTTTGAAATGCACCCAATAGTGGTGAGAACCAATTATCCCCTTAAATCATTCATGAGAAGGACTTAGTTCACAGGACGCATGGCAAAATGGGTGATACATTTAAGTGGATACGAGATCAATTATGAGCCTAGAACAACGATCAAATCTCAAGCCTAGTAGACTTCCTGGCGGATTTTAGCCCGATACTGCAGCAAGACACGTCAAGAGAAGTTTCCGACCTCACTCTCGGCGAACCGGTCGGCTTGTGGGAACTACATACTGACGGCGCCTCGAAGATCATGGAAACAGGTCTGGGCGTCGTACTAAAATATCCACGAGGGGACAACATATCCCAGGCTATGAGATGTGAATGGGAAGCAACCAACAACGAGGTGGAATATGAAGTGCTCATTTTCGATTTGCATCTGGCAAAAGACGTTGGTGTCAAGAGAATAAAAGCTATTTGAGACTCCTTGCTCATAGTCAACCAAGTGCAAGGTTGGTGTCAAGAGAATAAAAGCTATTTGAGACTCCTTGCTCATAGTCAACCAAGTGCAAGGTTCGTTTGCGGCAAAAGATGAGCGGATGGTAGCATATCTGGAAGTCACAAAGCTAATTGTGTTTGAATTTGACGAGTTCAACATACAACAAGTACCTAGGGAGAAGAACACACATGCCAACTCCTTAGCCAACCTAGGATCAACCTTGAAACCCGAAGAGTTCCCGAGCGTCCCGATAATCCATGTCAAGACTCCCGTGGTACCCAAGGTAGCAAGCGACGACACTGAAGTGTTAGCAGTATCGAGACCTGACCAGGTTCCAACACCATCATCTGACCAGCCCGCGCCGAGGAGTAATGGTCAGGGATGGATCAAACAGTTCCTCGATTCGAAGGTGGACGACGTTCTACTAGAAGACAAAATGGTGGAAAAAAGACTTAAGCTACAAGCATTATCCTATGATGTCATTGACTTTGTTCTTTTCAAACGGTCTGTCACATGTCTGAAGTTGAGATGTGTCAAGCCCAATGAGGTGCGACAAATCCTCCATTCGGTTCATAACGAGGAACGTGGAAACTACACAGGAGGAAGAAGTTTGGCATGTAAGATTACATGACTCGTATACTACTGGCCAACTATGAATGTTGACGTGCTCGACCACGCCAAAAGGTGCAACACATGCCAACGACATGCGCCAGTCCTTAGACAACCATCGGAGTTCTTGCACCTGACTCTCCTGCCTTGACCCTTCATGATGTGGGGGATGGACATCGTCGGGAAACTACCACCGGCACCGGGGCAACTCGTTTTCTTCCTTGAAATGGCGGATTACTTTTCCAAGTGGATAGAGGCAGAAGCTTATAAAGAGGTAAACGAAACACACGTTATATCAAGCAGAACATCCTATGCAGGATCAGAGTACCTTCAGAGATAGTGTGTGACAATGCCTTGCAGTTCGTCGGCCGAAAGACTCATGACTTCTGCACCCGATGGATCATCACTCTCGTCATGTCGACGCCTGGATACCCGCAGGAGAATGGGCAAGCAGAATCCAGCAATAAGATCATTATCAACAATCTAAAGAAAAGACTGGAAGGTGCGAAAGGAAATAGGCGGAACTTCTGCTATGGTCGGATCGGACCACACCCAAGAGTGCCTCGGCGCTAGTCTCCCTTCTCTCTGGTCTATGGTTGAGGCGCTTCTCCCCATCGAGATATTAGTCCAAACGGCGAGATATGGTCTTCAAATACAACGGACCCCCGTGATGGAAAGTTGGCTCCTCATTGGGAAGGTCCATATTGCATTATAGAAATCGTCGGACAAGGGGCATACATGCTTTGCTCAATCGACGGTCGAGACGTTCCTCAAAGTTGGAACTCTACGCATCTGAAACTTTATCACTTTTACTCGATTACGCGACAGGTACAAAAATATAGTGTGCCTTAGAATATACACCTCGATGTCACTTATTAACCGTACGATTAACAAGTGTAGCGATAGGTCGTCGCTCACACATTTTGTTGTTGTTCTTTTTCTTGTTTTTTTAATACAACATGTACACAGAGCCTCATACTCATACAACTAATTAGGGTAACGCATATCCCTCAATAGTAATTTGTCACGTGAAATAGGCTCTATCCCCTCTTATACGAGCAAGGAGTAAGCCCTGCATGACGAGTCCTTTACGTGTCACGATGACATACACAAGACTTCTTGGTGCAAGCCAATTGGTGGGGATACGATCCCAACACAAGGGTAAAAGAGAGACGAGGAGAACGAATAAACGATGTATTAATAGAGAGAGAGAGAATCGGAAAGTATACATCATAGAAGTAGAGTAGTTATTTTATTAGCCCAATCGGTTGCAAAAAACATTTGTAATACATACCCGATACATCAGGCCAACATCAATATATAGAGTTAAGCAACACATAATCAAAATACTCGACGACACGATGGTCGTCGAACCACACTTATAATATGTGACCCTCAACTTAACGGACCACCAAAACAGGTTTCACATTGTTATATAACATACGACCCACTACAAGGAACAGGTCGCCAAAACCAAATGTAAAGAAAGGTATGGGGACAGTTCAAATAAAACATCAATTAAGCAGAGTGGGAGAATTAGAGGGTGATTCTTACCATGATTAGTGAGCCTTCCCATTAGAGGTGACGTCACCTTGGTTGCCCACATCCTTGGTACAACCTGAGCTTTCGAAATCTGCTTGCTCGCCCAAGACGCCTGGTCCTTGGAGTACTTTATCATGGGAACAACCTTGGGGATACTCTCTATCGAAATCCTTGTGAGTTGCTTCCAAGTCCCACTCCAAATGCTTGCCATCAATGTACTCATCCATCATCTCTAAACGAGCTTTCAGGCCAAAGTAGGCCCCAACATCCATCGTCACCTGAGCACTATGGTCGTGGAGATGAATCACGTCCCCTTCTAGCTGGCAAATGCGTTCGCCTGATTCTTTCTAGGCTTGGGAAAACGCCACCTTTAAACTGCTTAGCTTGGTGTCCAACTCTAATGCTCTTTGGGCAGCTTTAACTACTTTCTCCTCCATTGCCAGAATCTTCGCTTCCGCCTGGGATACCTTGTCCTTCATATCCGTCAAGAAAGCATCAACTTTGCGAAATCCCGGACGAGCCTCTCCAATTGCCTACCAAGACGGGGCGAGTCGATTAGTAAGGACAAGGTAACAAGTATTTCACTAATGAACGAAAGAAGACTTACTGCATCGAAGGACGACATGATCATTTCTAAAACCTGGGAGGTCTCAACGTTCTTGTAGACGTCTTGGGGAAGATTTTCCTTCTTGGCAGCAGGAGGAGGTAGCATCGTTGGAGTGTTGAGCAATGTCAGGTCAACAACAACATTGGAACGGGATCTCTTGACTGTGGAAGGCGGGGCCTTAGATTATTCACCTTTTCTCTTACCTTTTAGAGCCATTAGTTATTTTAGTGGCAGTCTGGATGAACTGCCTCCGGCATGAGTACTATTGAAGAGTAGTCCAACTTACACTTCGTCGGGGATGCCATGGGAATTGCATGTTCAGAACGGAGGGTTTGGACGGCGGTAGCATTTTCAAAGGCTCAAAATGCCGTGGGTAAACACTCGATATCCCTAATCACTTTCTCCATATCTTCAGCCAACGCCTTCGCTTCTTTGGAGTACATTGCCAGGAGATGACAGTAAGCCAATTAATCCAATGCATCCAAGGAATTGAACAATGAACAGACACTTACCTGATTCCGACCACTCCGTTTTCAAAAAAAGAGTGTCGCTCCCTAAATCTAAAGAGTCAATGTTGATGAAGAAAAACTTTTACCTCGAGCCACGGTTGTTCGCATCTAGTTTCCCAACCATAGGCTCCTGACCCGGGGGAGCCCTAAAGGAGCCCTAAACAGGTACTGATACGAATATAGACTAACCGGGTAGAATAAATACTTAAATACTTCAAAAGAAAAACCTAGTTCCGGGTACCTTTCATTTAAACGGTCAAAGATTCGGAGTAAACGCCAACCGGAAGGCATGATCTGGCATGGAGCGAGGTTACAGAACGCCATCGCATCTCGCACCAACTGAGAGAACGAAAAGGTATGACCGATGAGGAAGGGGTAGTCGTACATGATTGTCCAACCGTCATAGCAGCATCCGCCCTCTCGTCCTCGTCAGGCAGACGCACAATGGCGATCCCAGGGAACCTCGCCTTGGCAGCAAGATCGGCCAGTTCACCCTCAGTAAGACATTAGTAATGGTGTCTGCTTCCCTCAAATGAAACGCCAGAGCCATGATAGATAACGGAGGGTCGGAGGAGAAAGAGCAGAAAAGGAGAGTGAAATTTTGAGAAGAGAGAGAGCGCTTACCAAGGACTAAGGAGAGGATCAAAAGAGGTCGGGAGAATCCTGCAGATTGATGAGACCGGCATTAATAGGCACAGGTGTGGCAACCGAAGCGTCTAGGCGGGAAAAGCTCTGGGCCGTACACGTGGAGTGATCATATGAAATAAACAAACGCCCGTCTTCACTTAAACTGCCGATTTCTTTTGGGGTAATTGTTGGGCTCCGGTTTTGGCGGCCCAGATGCGAATTGTCCACGGCCCAGCAAGACATGTAACGGGTGTCCAGGCGGTTCCAAAGTTAAAGCATCAGGCATTCAATACGGAGCGTTGGAGGAGTAACGGCTGGATGACTACGAGATCTTCGCACCCGGCGACCAGTTTTCAACGTGAAGAATATTCTTTATATAAATACCGTGGGAAAACCTTTGTAATTGACACAACGCTCCGATTCTAAGTCTTAATACTATTTCCATACAATTTCAACTTTCATTTCGACTTGGTTTTATTCTTTGTCATTTACGATCGAGTGATCGTGAGTTTGGAGTGAGTCTGATTCACTGCTCCCGTTAAACAGACAATTTAGGCTCGTCGAGTTTTTTTTACCCAAAAACATTATAAAATCCGAAATTATGTTTGATTAAAATTAAATCATAGGATGTGGGAAGAAATGTTAGGTGAGTCTACTCGTAGGAATTGTAACTTATCAGGAAATAGAAATCATTGGATTTAAAATAAAAAATAAAAAAATTCCAACCAAACACATATATTGAACGTACTTCCTGAGAATTCTAAACCAATCAAGCAGTGCTAAATCCATGCAAAAGGATGTGTTCTTTATAAATCACAACAACTTGTTTTCAGTTTTCCCAGGCTGACATGTCCGCCATATAGTGGTAAAGTCTCGTGATTTATCTATGGTCTAGTTAAAATTTTTGAGGAATTGGATTGAGAAAAGCTTAAAATCAACATAGAAACTAGGTTCCTATTAATCTCTAATTTAAAAGAATGACAAGTAGAGAGGAAGATAGTACTATATATGTTTAGCTGCCTCGGAGGAACTGAAGTATTAGCTAACAATAAGGCCCATCTTCAGTTAAGATGGGCCTTTGTATTGTATATTCAAACAATAAAAAAAATAAAATAATTCCATTATCACATTACCGGTATATATTTCAGTTTAGCTCACAGCTAGCTTCTAGCTTTATTTGCACGGACACAAGCACATCTGTATGGTTAACATATTCAGACACTAAATAAAAAATGACATACCTTCCGTATTCCGGATTCTCCAGTATTTATAAGGAAGAGTTGTTTGGGCCTTTGTTTCATGGGCCTTTATCCTTTTCGAAAGAAAAAAACCCACCAGGACTAAAATTTAAAGCCACGGAATCTCCCCAACATCCAGCCCCACAGGTCCCTCGAGCTATCGAAGCTCGAGGGTCATGTGCCTTCGTTGGTCGAGGTGAGATACGTAGGTCTGGTGAGAGTCCTGGTGGCATTGCTCGTCGAAGAGCTCAGTCTGACTTACCTGTGGTGTCGTCTCTGGGGCTTCTCACAACTCGACGGTCATTTTCAGGTGTTCTTCGTTCCTCAAGGTTCTCGACCCTCAGTGGCATGCTAGAATATTATACTCCCGCTCGTCCCTTTTCCGAAGAATTCATCCTCTCGCGCACGCCATCTTTTGAATTTATTTAAAAACAAACTACTTTTGGGCGGACATTCTCTGTTCACTTGCCACGCGTCACGATGGGGGCGTCCGACACTTTGCCTTCCCCTGCCTTATAAAATGGAGATTGCGTTCGTTCTTTTCACTCTTTACCGTTCTCCATTTCCCTTCTCATTTGCTCTCTCTCTTCCGGTTACTCCACTTTCTTTCGGCGACATTCCCGCTGTCCTCCTCTTGCGTTTGTGGATAATTAACTCAATCCGGTCATCTTTTCTGACTCGTCTTCCCAATTCACACATGGACATGGACGGTTACTTTTCTCTCTCTCTTGTTTGAATTTATCCGTTTGCTTGTATTCCTCTGTTTGTTCGAGTTTGTACAAGGCGTGGTTGTTTGATTTTTTCTCTTTTTCTTTCATTGGTGTGTTCCGACTCCTTTTGTCTGGTTGTTTAGAGTGAGGGAATGTAGGCTGGGCAGTGTCGTTGCCGGAGAATTATGCCGGCGACGTATGATCTTGCTCGCTTTGTCTTCCCAAGGTCATTAATGACGGGGACAAACATTCTCCACCGTTAATGCCCTTTTGTTATGTTCTTTCGCAGTTTTCATGGCGTGGGTTTGAAACGTCTTTTAGGGAAACGTGTCGTTCCTGTCAGACTTCCCCTGTGACCCATCTAATCATCCATAAATGACTTTACGCGACTTTACTTGCGTACTTTTACCTTTTTACCCTTTCTTCTGTTCACTATTTCCCCTTTCCTTTTCTTTCGTTCTTTCCAGTTTTCTGGGTGCCTCGCGAAGGTTCCACCTGCTCGTCCTCCTTTCATCGACGAGAAATAGTAATGAGATTCAGAGGTGAGCGTCGAGGAGTCAAGCTCCTTGCGAGGCGGTTTCCACCTGCTCGTGCCTCGCGAAGTTTCCAGTTTTGTCTATTTCTCTTTGCGAGGTGGTTTATAGCCCGAAAATTAACTTTACTTTTCCTATTGCAGCAAATAACACATCCATCGTTCGAGATTCAGAGGTGAGCGTCGAGGAGTCAAGCTCCTTGGCTGAGAACTCTTCTTCGTCGTTGTACCTTCACGTAATGACCGGAGGCGGTGACTCGGGGGGGGGGGGCGATCTGGAGATGAGGCGGGCCCTAGCACCCAGGCCACCACCCCTTGACCCTCGAGGATTACCTATGATACCTTTCCGCCGTCCCCAAAAAATGTGCGGCCCATACTCGAGGTCCCAGAGATGGTGCATGCTCGATCTCCCCCTGTATTAATTCTCGATGGACGGATAGCCCGGTCATGTGCATGCTTCTGGATATAATATGAAGGTCACGACGTCCACCGTCAAGATCTACCATCTAGCGGATTATGCAGCTGTGTTCCCCTTCCCCGAGGGGACCGTTCTTACGCTTCCGGTCACAAACGGGAGACTGCTCGATGATTACAGGCCCTACTTTCCTATTAGTTGTTATACACTTCGAGCGGGTTTTGGCTGCCGATTCCTCAATTCATAAAAGATCTTATCGACAAGCAGAACTTGAGCCCTGCACAAATTAACCCCAATTTCTGGAGACATACCACGACCTTTCAACTAAGGTTCCAAGAGATTGGTTACACACCGTCCTCCCACCTCTTTCGAGTCTTGTACAAACCTTACACTTATAAGTGGGGTCTCGTCACTTGCACTTGCATGTACAACCCCCAATACAAGATTTCGGGCAATGAGATGGGATGGCCTCGTTGATGGATCTTGGTGAAGCCCACCGTAGAACATCGTGTGAACCATAGTATCCGCGTGTCTGAGTGCCGCAAGTGGACTTCCATGTATAGTGACGAGCAACTAGTGAAGACTGGGTACGATTTCTGCTCGTTTCAAAAGTCGAGCTCGAATGCTTATAATAAAATTGTGACCCTTGAATTCCTCGCCCCGCGCGGGCTTAGTTTACTTCCCCCTTCTCGCCGTAGGGGCTCTTCCTTTGGAGCTTGCCTTGATTTCCTTGCATATGCTACTTGTGTTAATTGTATTTTGACTTGTTTTTGGCGTTGTATTGTGCAGACTCATCCTTCACATTCTTAAGCATAGAAGACGACGAGGACCATGTGGCCCCTCCTCACCATTCTCCGCCTAACGTAATAATACCTCTTTCGAGCTCGTCATTGCCGGGCTCCGAAGATCCACCGGTGGCGCTTCCGGCTACGGTGATTGTTGCCGAGGACTCCATCCGCCCCTCCGAGCAGCTCAAGTGCAAGAAGGGCACCTCCTCGAAGAGCTCCTCCCAGCCTAGTAAAAGGAGGCAAACCACAAAGGACGCCGCAGGGCCTGTGGTCTCGTAGGTGGCCCTGAGGAGCCCCGACTCCCCGAGCGCCATGGGGGTAACTCCAGCAAGAGTTCGGATGGCTTCTTATTGACGCCCAAACTTGCCTGCCAAATGATGGCCCTAGCGATCCCAGTGCGCACCCGCCGCCTACGATAGTGAAGATAACGGGCAACGACTCCTTGGAGGAGGCTCAGTTGCTGGCTGGGGTAAGTTGCAGTGGTCACTTAGCTTGGGTTGTTGTCTTCATTTGACTCTTATATTCGATTTCTTCCTTGATCTTCTTAGTTTGTCCACCTATGCATGGTGGCCATGTCGAAATTTGAGAATAGCACTCGAAGAGCCACGACTGACCTGACAAGGAGCTACGACGAGCTGAGCAAGACGGTGAAGGAGCTACGAGACCAAGTCAGCAAACTTCAAGAGGATGCGGAAAAGGAGAAGAAGGCAATGCAAGTGGATCTCGACGAGAGGAGTGAGACTATCAAAGAGCAGGCCATCGAGATAGCTCTTTGGATCGAGAAGCTGATGAAGGAGTAGGTCGAGCGTCAGGCCTTGGCTTCAAAGTACGAGACGCTCGCCAACGAGCTTCAAGCAGTGAGGGATGGCCAAGAGCTGGCCCTTGAGCGAGATCGTCAAGAAGTGGTCAACGATTACGCCTCTGGTCACCTTGAGGATTCACGCCAGTGATTCCTCGCACAGTATCAAGTGAGCATTTTCTGTGAAGTGGCCAAGCTTCAAGCCGTCGAGCAGAGGTTTCCCAACTTCGAAATTAAGGGTGAGAAGATGTATCACTATCCCCTCATTCCTCCTGAATATGCTCCCGCTCCTCTCGGTGCTTATGTCCAGGATAATGAGAAGGCGCTCGAGGCATGGACTGTGACTCCTATTCCTAAGGTGAGCGCGGTTGCTCCTGGTCAAGAGCACGAGGTACCGCATGGTGCGGTTGCCTTTGCGATGGTTAAACGATCCATGAATGTTGCCAAGAAGACTGCCTCTACTTCTACTCCTCCTCCCTCGTCGAATGCGTCTTGATCTTTTCCTTTTTCTTGGTTTATGAACAATACTAATTTTTTGGTGGCCCCGAGGGGTCTATAATATTATACTTTTGACTGCTCTCTTGTATTGAACTATTAACTGCTTGGATTGTTTGAATTTTTTTCGGACTTATCTTGTTTCACAACCCGTTCCAACTACCCCCCTGCCTTTTTGACCATAGGTATTGTGCGTATGGGAGAAAAGGTATAATATAGGGTTGCGGGCGCTAAGGCTTATCGATATGAATTGTATAAAATGGAATACTGAAATTTGATTCGTAATGACTTAAAGCATTCAACCATACATAAATATTGCTATAGTGTACTAACTGAATATGAAAGGGAAATATCTGAACAACTACCTCTGAATCACAAAAGCATTCGATCTCCTCTAAGTGCTCCTCGAGGGCTATTTCAATCCCAATAATCAGTGCTTCATTCTTCCTCATTGTTGTAGCCTCGAAGTCGATTGTTACCTCGTGCTCATATATATCATCCTCTGGCAAGAATAGTGCTATCCATGCACCGCATCCCTCCTTGTTTACTGCACCGTCTACATTTAGCTTCCATGGTTTGGTTGCCAAACATGATGACCCTTCGAGCTCTCGAAAACTGGTATCGACAATTAAATCAGTCAGCACCCGTGCTTTTATGGATGGGTGGGGGTGGTATTTGATGTCAAATTCTGATAGCTCGATGACCCACTTGGTCATCCTCCCAGATAGTGTAGGCCGATGGAGGATCTCCCGAAGAGGGAAGTTGTTTAGCACTTGTATTGAATGCGCGTGGAAGTATGGCCTCAACCTTTTTGCAGCCATTACGAGGGTGTACACTGTCTTCTCAAAGGATGAGTATTGGCTTTCCTTCGGGGATAGTGCCTTTCTAACAAAGTATATTGGCCGTTGTTGCTCGCGTACTAGGACTACGCTAGCTGTTCTTGAATTGGATGCAAGTATAGCTGCAAGACTTCGACCTGAATGGGCGATGATAGGGTGTGAAAGTTAGCCAAATGCTCCTTAAGGCTTCCAAACTTTGCCTCGCACTCGGGTTTCCAAACGAACTGCTTGGGCTTCTTAAGGATCTTGAAGAAATGTAGGTTGCGCTCAACGAGTTTTGCACAAAACCTGAGTAGCTGACTGATCCCATGAATCGTTGTACTTCATGCGTAGCTCACGGTGGCTTCATGTCTAGAACAACCTGGAATTTGGAGGGGTTGACCTGTATGCCTTGAGAACTGATCTGGAAACCCAAAAACTTCCCCTCAGTGACCGCGAACACCCATATTTTCGGATTGAGACTCATCCCGTATCATCGCAAAGTTTCAAATACTTCTCGCAGGTCTTTGGGGTGGTCGGCCTGATCATTGCTCTTTACAACTATAATCATTGACATAGGCCTCGACCGTCTTGTCAAGTTGCTCGCGGAACACTTTATCTACCGGCCTCTGAAAAGTCGCCCATGCGTCTTGAGTCCGAATGGCATGACCCTGTAGCAAAAGGTGCCTTTGTTTGTAATGAATGCGGTGTGACTCGCATCTGCGGGGTTCATCATGACTTGGTTGTACCCCGAGTAAGCGTCAAGGAAGCTTAGGGCCTCGTGACCGGCAGTGGAGTCGACGAGTTGATCGATTGACGGAAGGGGATAACTATCTTCTTGGAATGCCTTATTGAGGTCTGTGAAATCAAAGCACATGCGCCACTTTCCTGTATCTTTATTTGGGACCATAACAATATTTGCCAGCGAGGTGGGATATTGAATGGGTTGCACAAAGCCTTCCTTGAGTAGTTTGGTCAGTTCTTCCGTTGTAGCATCGTTCTTTGGGCGCGCTTGTTTTCGTTTCTTTTGCCTTCGTGAAGCCACTTGTGGATCGATAGTGAGTGAATGGGTCATAATTTATATGGGGTATGCCTTTCAAATATTGTGGTGTCCATGCAAATATGTCTCTCGAGGCCCCCATCAAGGCCTCGATCGCAGACGTGACTTATGGGAGAAGGCCCTGGCCAACGTACAAGTTCTTATCTTCCTCGTCAAAAGGGGAGATACTATGCCTCTCGACCTCAACAGTGGTCGGCGGAATGTCGTCGCCCAAACTTGATCTGGATATTTCTTGGGGATCCAAGTCCGCCTCTTCCTCAGTACAAAGCAACCCGGATAAGTAAAGTTGGTTCGCATGTACAACCTTTTTATCATTCTTCTCAACCTGTATATAGCATGTCTTGCTTTCTTCCTGATTACCCCTTCCGATGCCAGTATCGCTTGGGGTAGGAAAACTTGAGGAGAAAATGCCTGATCGACACCACGACCTCAAAGTGTGTCAGTGAGTCTCGTCCCAAGATTGCATTGTAGGACGATGTCAAGAGGATAACCAGGAAATCGATGGCGCAACTTCGTTGGGGACAGTCTACATCCCCTAATATTATATAGATCGTCGCCACCCTAGTGCTTTCATTGAGTCCCCTGTAAAGCCGACGAGGTTACACTTTGTCGGTCGTAGTCTGGAAGGGTCAAGCCCGAGCTTCTGATAAGCGTCCCAGTATATTATGCCCGTCGTGCTTCCCGTGTCCACCATCACTCTCTTAACGATCTTGGTCCACAGTTTGATGTGGACGATGAGTGGATCGACTTTCTTGTTTTCCCACTCGACCACGTCTGTATCTGAGAAGCGTAACTGGTATGGGCTGCGAGTCGATTCGGATATCAGCATCATTGGCGTTCCTAGTGGAAGGGGTGCAATCGAGGCTCTTCGTTTTTCTCATCGACTAGAAAGTCGAGGCTCGTGGCATCCCGTGATCATCCTTATGAAGTCGTTTGGGCGAGGGAAGTTGGGTTGTTGCGGTGGAGGTGGGGGAGCTGGTTGGTCGCGCCACCTTGTGCTCGACGAGTGTCCATGATTCTTCTATCCTCTACCTGAGCCTCACAATAGATCTAAAAAGTATGCAATGGTTGTCTTAGTCCAAATGATATATGCAAATTATGCTAAATTATACCAAAGACATTTTCTCTTCCTAGCATGCATCGTCCAATGATAGACAAATATAAGATCCTAAACCCACATACCAGACATGTCCTCACAAATTCATGCTCTATCCTTAAATGGTACTTTAAAAAACATGCAAACACATCTAAGACTAACCACAGGGCAAGGTGCGAAACAAATCAAGAGACATTCATAAGTCACAAAATCTACTAGCACTTTATTTGTAATGTTTTTTGGGGACCCGGACGTTTTTTATTCGAACCGGCCCAATTTTTATAAGACTTTTTCACGTCGCCATCAGAGGATCGAAACCTCAGTGCTGTTTCAACCTCGGATATTGCGTGCTCATCAGGCAAACGTTAGAAGTTTGTTTGTTTATTTATTTATTTATTTATAAGCACTAAACACTACGTCGTGTTCTTTGCATGCTTTTATTTTATTTGTGGTTTTCAATAATGTGACAACTTTCCCGTCTCAATCAAATGTTATGCAAAAACCTCAGCACCTAGGGCTTCGAAAAGACATATAAACAAGTTCTAAAGCAAACACCCAAAGAAGAGCACTCCTAAGTGACAACACGCCTAAGTAATGAGAATCGGTTCATACATAGTCCTATCAAAGTCCACATGCTCCAAATAAATGTCCATAGCATAATAAAACACTATCATCAACATAATGCATTTGCAACCTTGAAGAACCAAAACATACTCTAAAGATCCAAAGCATACGTACTCGTATAAGAAACAATCAACAATGCAAATCATGGGGTGCAACAACCGACTCAACAAAACAAAACACACCAAAAAGAAGCTAAAACACAACAAACACAAACTATATGTATGTGACATGAATACCAAATCCCTCCCCCACACTTGAATCGAGCATTGTCCTCAATGCAGCAAAAGAGGACTAGCAATAATAGGGAAAAGGAAAAGGTAAACGTACCTCACACACCGGGTTGCCTCCCAAGCAGCGCCTTTGTTTAACGTCGTTGGCTTGACTCCCTGCTCGTCAACCATACTCGTTTGGCCCCCTTTGAACCTCCGCTCTCACAATCATGTCCTTTAACCAGCTATGGAAAGGTTTGAACCTTAGACCATTGAATTCCTTGACCCTCCATATTGGTGCAACCTTCTTCTTCTTCACTCCCCCACTCTTAGACTTATCAAGGGGGCGTGGAGGCTCTCTCGTCCTATCCTGCAAAGCAACACTAGCAGGTATCTTGCACGGGGGCGTAAGAAGGGTGGGGCGATTGCCCAAAAAAACGGTGTACATCATATAGGGAGGTTCAAATCCCGTATCAATCAAGTTATCCTCAAGAGTGTCCGGAATAGGAGGTAGAATCGTATCAATCCAACAAAGAGAAAGCATGTTAAGAGAATTGACGTCATGTATACTATGTTCTATTATGTCCCCGTCAAACTCCATGGTCATTATTCCTCCGAATACATCAATCTTAGTCCTAGCGGTACTCATGAAAGGTCTACCTAGTATAATAGGAGCCATAGCACTTTCACTCACATCCAAGACAAAGAAATCAACAGGGAAAAACAATGTATCCACCTTAACAAATACATTCTCTACCACTCCCCTAGGAAGCACCGAAGACCCGTCAGCAAGCACTATCGAAATTTTGGTTTCAATTAGTGGTCCTAGTGCTAGTGATTCATACATAGAGTAAGGCAAAACATTGATAGAAGCACCTAAATCAAGCATGGATCTATCAATCCGAGTCTCGCCAATCATGATAGGAATAGTAAACATACCTGGATCCTCGCGCTTTGCCGGCATTTGTGTCTGAAGAATCGTGGAGACGCGCCCATTTACTTGCACCTTTTGCTTCCCCTTAAGCTTTTGCTTTCGTTTGATCGTGCAAAGCTCCTTTAAGAACTTAGCGTACCGGGGCACGCTCTTGATTAGCTTGAGCAAGGGAATGTTGACTTCGCACTTGCTAAATGTCTCGAAGAGCTCTTTGTCATTCACGGGCCTTCGAGTGTCCTTAAGGGCTTCCGGAAAAGGTGCGGGAGGCTTCTCGGCTTGGAGAGGAGGGAAATTAGGACGTACATAGTTCTCTTGGCGAAGACGGAAGTCCCCTCGATCTTCATAGTACTCTTCCTCCACCTCCTTCGCTTCAACATTTGGTATCTCAGAGGATAATCCGCGCCCGCGGTCAGGTGTCCGCGCCCGCGGATGTTCAACATTCTCGGACTCTTCTACAGAGGATAATCCGCGACCGCGGCAGGTGGGACGCGCCCGCGGAAAAGTTTATGCGGCCTCATCTTCCTCTTCTCCCAATTCAGCTATGGGGGCATCTCCACACACCTTACCACTCCGTAGATTGATAGCACTTACATTAGCCCTCGGATTCACCACCGTTTGAGATGGCAAACTCTTGGAATGTTGTTGATTCGATTGATTCATCGCTTCGGCAAGCTGGCTAAGTTGCTTCTCAATGCTCTTGATGCTAGACTCCGTCTTTTGAACATGAGAGGTGAAGTGGGTGGTCAAGGAATTCAGCATATCCTCGGTAGATGGCTTAGGAGGTCCGTAGCCCGGTGGGTTGTTGGGTTGATAAGGAGCCCGGTATTGGTGGTTCGGTTGAGCTTGAGATCGGAAATTGTTTTGTGCCCCAGCCGGATCACCATATCGGAACCCCGGATGATCGTTCCACCTCTGATTATAGTTATGGCCTTGGTTATCGAAACGAGGTCTAGGAGGCCCATACCCCCCACGGCATTGACGTCAGCGGTGGTAGTGTCATGGAGTTTGGGACACATATCCGTGGGATGGGTTTCATCGGTGCAAACCCCACAAGCCCGCGCCGGCGGGTCATTGGTCCTAGTTAAACCCAATGTCTCGATCATGCTTTTGAGCTCGGCCAAAGTATTGCTCACATCGGATGCACTAGAGTTTCCAGCATGAACTCCCTTTCTTGAATAGGTCCGACCAAAGCTTCTCGTGCCATCGGCTATATCATGGATCCGGCTCATGGCTATGTCGGGCGTCAAGTTCAAGACGCTACCATTGCAAGCGGCATCTATGATCCTCCTCTCTTGATCTAGTAACCCATTGTAGAGGTGGATTACCAACTCCTTCTCGTCGAACCCATGGAACGGGCAACTTGCGCACACCTCATGAAACGCTCACAATAGTCATAGAGCGTCTCATCATCCGCTTGCTCAACGTTGGCGATGACTCTCTTCAAGGCGGTAGACTTCCTAGCGGGGAAGTACTTGTCGAGGAAGGCCTTGTATAGCTTAGGCCAAGTGTCGATGGATCCCGCCGGAAGGTGGTAGTACCAATTTCACGCGGTGTCCTTCAAGGTGAAACCAAAGGCTCGCATCTTGAATTGCTCCTCCGTGACATTGGCCGGCTTGCTACACATGCATATGTCGTGGAATTCTCCCAAATGCATTATGGGATCTTCTCCGGCTAAACCATGGAACTTCGGGAGGAGGTTGATGACACCGGACTTAAGCTCAAAGGACACACCGGCATCTAATGGTGGTACGACGACCGCCAAAGGTTGTTGAGCAAGGTTGGGAGCCGTAAGCTCTCGCAGCGTTCGAGCGGCCATGTTCTCCACAACAAGATTCTCTAGGGCTTGCCTCAAGTTCCGTAAATGCGTTCGCTCGATTTCTGAATCAAAATCAAGAAGAGGTGAATTAGTGGACCGGGTGTGGACCATCAATGGGGTCCACACCAAGAGTAATCACACAAAAAAAACTTAATCAAGAAGAATCGTTGCTCCCCGGCAACAGCGCCAAATTTGACAAGGGCTAAAGTCGTTGTGCCCCTATCAAAGTAAACCAAACTCCCACTAGAGTATAGTGGTAGAAAGGGTCGTACCCAAGGGAGCAAGCTTTTTGGTTAAAGTCTTCTTATGTGATTTTCAAGAGTAACCAAGGGGGGTTTGAAATGTTTTTGTTATGGAAAAACAATAAAGCATGCAAATGTTGGAAAAGAGTATTTAGTTTAAAAGGGGTTCACTTATCAATTATAGCAACTTGACTAGGTCGGTGGATCATAGAATCTTAAAACCCAATATCCAAATCAAATCAAAGTAAAATGTCCTACTCTTTGTTCATGGCTAGCAACTAGTCCAAATAGTCCTAGAAACCCTAATTGTAAGTTACAACCTAGGAAATACCTAGATTTAATAACACAATTGCATAAAGCACAAAGATAAGTAGGTTCATGCAATACCATTGACAAATAGTCGGTACTTGACATGAATCTAAGATCTCTACCCTAAAATCAATCACAAATAGTTCATGAAGAGAGAGTTTGCTACAAAAGGTTTAGATTCTTCAAATAGAATTGTCTAAACCTAGCAATATGAAGAATATCAATTAACCTAGTTCATGACTCTAGAAAAATCAATATAAATCAATCACAAGTTTAAGTGCAAGAGATCAAAGAACAAATCCAAAGATAAATAAGAACAAAGGGGATAAGAAACTTACCACGATGACCCGAGTCAAGCGCTTAGAACTTCAAAGTGAACACGAAAAGGGTTTAGTTCTCCATTGAAACAAAGTACAAGATTTGAGAGAGTTTTCTTGGATTACACTTGTGAAAATTAGATAATAGAAAAACAACCTAAGAACCCCTTAAAAACCTCTCCCTAAAATGGACTTTTCTAAACTCCCCCTTTGACCCATTAAGAGCTAGGAGTTACATAAGAATGGTCCAAATACAAATTAAATCCAAATTGACTATCTAGAGAAAAAGAGTTACAAAACATGGTCAAAATGGAATTATTGGTCCGGGAGATCCGTGGGCGCGGCAGGGGTGCCGCGGCCGCGGATTTGGTTCTGAGCTAATGGGTCGTCATGGTGAGAACCGCGACCGCGGCAGGCTGGCCGCGCCCGCGGTTTTGGCTCTATAAGCATGTTTTCCCTCGGCTTCTAGCGTACTTTGGCGACTTCACTTCCGATGCCTCGTACACTTCATTATATTGCCCAAGTGAGTGAAAACGCCCCTTTTTGCCGTCTTAGGTGCTCCTTTGGCGCCATCAAGATTGCGCCTATCAATCATCCTTATGAAGTCGTTTGGGCGAGGGAAGTTGGGTTGTTGCGGTGGAGGTGGGGTAGCTGGTTGGTCGCGCCACCTTGTGCTCGACGAGCATCCATGATTCTTCTATCCTCTGCCTGAGCCTCACGATAAATGCTTTGGCATTGGGCAGTGGTATGGCTATTGCTGCGGTGCCTCGTGCACCACACTTCTTGATATTAAGACATCGACGGCCTTCCTCGACCTGCTTTTTCTTGCACAGCGGACGTCATGTTCGGCACTCAGAATTGTTTCTGGCCCTTGTGCCCCTGTTTCTGGAGAGCAGGGGGGCTCAAATATTGTTCGGGCTGCTTCTTGGGTCCCCATAGTGCATTTCCCCTGTGACCGGGGGCTGATCCCTGTTTTTCCTTACTCGAGTGTTCCTGGCCATGGTTCCACCATGTGATCTTGTCTGAATCGATCTGGTCGTAGGCCTTTTGTAGCATCCGATCATAACTGAGGTATATGTGTTAGTTATTAATCTTCCTACCCAGCCTGTCTTTGAAATCTGAGTTGTCTAACAACCCCCCAAAGAACGCATGCCTTGCACCATACTCAGTGAAATCATGCGCCTCGAGTGCTATTGCGGTGAATCTTTGGACATAGGATTCTATGGTCTCGCCGACCTTTTGTTTCACTTCCTGGGTCTGTAACATTGTCACCTTGCGCTTCTTGGAGGCGCTGAAGTGGGTGACGAAGCGCTCTTCCAGATCGTCGAAGTTCTGGATTGTTCGCTTAGGCAGTGATAGAATACGAGAGGGCGGTTCCCGACAGCGTGTTTGGGAAACCCTTGCACATAGTAGCGTCATCCGCATTGCAAGCCTGCATGGCGTAATGGTATCGGTTGACATAGTCTCTGGGGTCCTTGTTGCACGTGTATTCCTTCGAGCTGCGGTATTTGAAGTCATCGCGCACGGGCGTATTGACTATGTGGTTGGCAAAGATAGCGCCTCCTCAAGAGTTCAACCCCGCACTAATCTGATGGCCATAAAAGGGGCTGAGTAGAGTGTTATAGAGGCCATATGGTCGAGGTCCCATGAACTGCTTGTGGCTATGAAATCCAGGCGTGGTATTGGCATAAGGGTTGTAATGAGGCTCAGGGAAATTGGGTGGAAGTTTCTGGGGCATATAGGTTTCATGAAGTCTAGAGGGTGGACACTGAGGCTCGTACGCAGGTACGTGCGCTCGGAGCTGGGGCACTTGGGGATCGTAGGGCTCGTAAGGCCTCTCATGATGGCCGTGTGGATACTGAGCGAGACGGAATGGCATTCTTGTCCGAATAGACGAGCGTTTTGTCGATCTTAAGCCTCCAAGTGTGCGAGCTCCCGTTCTCGCATGAGTCGTGCCTCCTCTTCCAACTGGGCCCTCGCTAGCTCGTCCTGCTGACGCTGCGTTTCATCGTCTTCTTGACGAAGCCTTTGTTCCTCCTCGTCATGTTACCTTTTGGATTCCCTCCAATGGAGGTAGTTGTTATACTCAAAGATGTATGTGCTCATGGCGATATTCCGGCTCCTATATGTGTTGTCTCCCACAGAGGAGCCGGGAGCATTGGCTGCTCGGGAGCTGGAGCTTTGTCGTCTGGTTGACGCGCTGTTATGGCTTCCCATCTGATATACTATTGGTTTGCTTAAATGCGTGAGAAAGACACCAGTGTTGAAGCCCAAGATCTCGCCGAGTCAGCTCGTCTCTTCGAGAGGCTGAAGTTCCACTCTTGCTTTCCTGTGTTGAGGGTGAGTCTGGTTAAGCACGTCAAGAGTCTCGAATGGTCGTCGATCACCTTGATCCTTCCTCGAGATAGTACATGCACGACCAAACCCAGGGGGGGGGGGGTGGCTTCCTCTGGATTTGACTCTCCGACTCTCAAGTCAGTCGAGGCTCTAAAGAGGGATTAATAGTATTTTGTATGTGAGAGAATAAGAAAAAAGGCACTTTATAGCTCTATATTTTGGCAGAGTTTCAGTATGCTAGAAATGAGATACCTTCCGTACTCCGGATTCTCCAGTATTTATAAGGGAGAGTTCTTTGGGCCTTTGTTTCATGGGCCTTTATCCTTTTCGCAAGAACAAAGCCCGTTAGGACTAAAACTAAAGTCACGGAATCTGCCCCAACATTTACCTCACTATTTAGAATTTTTTTATCTGATTTCTATATCGCTCTATATATTTTCGTAATTCACTGGAGTTGGAAGTTGTTCAATTGGAAACTTTAACTCTCAATTCTCTCAAAACAGTATGTCGTGTTTTGCATCTACAGGCAACATCATCAAATTTTGAGGTAGGCCTCTTCTCCTACTCTTCTCATATATTACCTTCTACTATAGAAAAATATCAACTTCATAGGGTCTTCAGACACTATACTTAGTGCTCCCTTGGAAATAAAAAATAATGTAATAGATTCCATCCAATAGTTTTCAGATACTATACTTGCTTGAAATTCGTCACTATAAAAATGTTTTGGTACTTAGATTTCATTCATAAAACAATATATTGGTTGATACTAGAATTCCTAACTACAGAAGACAAACCATCTTTTATGTTATATTTTTATGTTGTGCATGATTTGAAGGAGTTGCGTGATGGACAAAAATAGATTGTGAGTTTACATGATATTTGTTGAGAGCAAGTGATCAAGTTTCTTCAGGGTTGTTTACTAATTTGATTCTAGCGATTAATGGTGCTATTGATGGTGATCTAGTGTTTACAGTAGGCTGGATTCGATTCATCAACTTCATTGCTAGTGATTTGTTTCTCTCTCTGGTCCCAACTTCATTTATCAAATTAATTCTACCCAATTTTGTGAAGGATAGTATTCTACCTTTTCAGCAGTCAATTACATTAACTTTGCTATTATGGAGTGAAAGACCCCACCTAATTATTTACGCTACAAAAATGGATCCAAACCGCATTTGGATGTATCAGAGACACACGGGATGGTTGCTAACCACGGGATATAAGGAGCATGTTAAGGAGTTTGTCCGGTTTGCTTTACGCCATCCTGCTAGAATGAGTGGAGTACAGATTAAATGCACTTGCTTTAAGAGAGGTTGTAGAATTACAAGCTATCGAGATGATGAGGACGTGGTGTTGCATATTTTTAAGAATCGGTTTGTGAAAGGTTACTAATTATGGGTTTTTCATGGAGAGGGGACTGTTTTGAAGCCCCCTCCCCTAGCACAGCTACCGGAGAACGATGTCGAGTTTGACTATGAAAATGAGGGGGCTGATTTTGGTTCCACTCAAATAATGATTATCGATGATGCCGGTCCAGAAGTAGTGTTACCAAAGTTGAGCCCCCGAATGCAGAAGCTCAGAAATTTTATGATATGATGTGTGCAACCAAAGAAGACATATGGCATGGGAATAACATACACTCGCCATTTCTACATCTACTAAAATGATAGATATCAAGTTTTGACATCAGGGTTCAATAACTTTAATAGACGACGTGTGCGGTTTGACACAAGAGCTGCTCTCGGAGGACAACAACATGCCAACAAATTTTACAAACATAAAGAAGCTAGTTAAGGGTTTGGGGTCGTTGGTTTAGCTTATCAACTGTTGTTTCTATAACTGCATTATTTACTGGGGGAGTTCGTGGGTTTAACGCACTACAAAGTTTGTAATTACGCACGGTGTAAATTTGTGACCCAAGGCAAATCGGCAAGAAGAAAGGCTAACGTCCCCTATAGGAAAATGTTTTATTTTTAAATAACTCAGAGGCTATAGAGGTTGTACGCTTCTAAAGCCTAGTGCCCAACATATGACATGGCACGCAGACCATGAGATTGTTGGTGACAGATGTGCCACCCGTCTGACTCTCCGTGCTAGAAACATTTTAGTGAGTTGCATTTCGATTTTGCTAATGAAGTGAGAAATATCTTATTAGGATTATGCTCTGATGGGTTTCAACCATTTAGCAACTTCGAGCAGCAATATTTCTCATGTCCGATCATTTTGATGCCCTACAATCTCCCACCGGGCATGTGAATGAAGAATGAATATAAGTTTTTGACGGTTCTAGTCCCGGGGCTTGGAAATCCGAAACACCAAGTGGATATTTTCCTACAACCGTTGATTGCATAGTTAAACCAATTGCAGGAATGTGGATTGAAAACATACGACATTCATAAGCGATGGAATTTCAAACTAAAAGAGGCTTTTCTGTGGACAATTAACGATTTCCCCACTATGTTGTCTCGCTAGAGCATTGTTGGTGGACTAGCTTGCCCCCACTGGATGGAAAACACGAATGTATTCACGCTGACCGAGAGTGGTAAACACTCGTGATTTGATTGCCCTAAAAGTTTTTTCCTCCGCGTCACCACTTACGCATAAATGTTATTGATTTTATAAAAGACAAACAAGAGAGAAAAAGGTTTACATGGGTAAGAAATGGATATGACGTGTTAGCAGAGGTGGACTGTCTCGGGTTTAAAATGGAATTTGAGCCTGATACAAAAGATACTAATGCATTATTGTCCAAATATATGGGTGGAATAAAAAATTATCTTTTGAGATTTTCTTTATTAGAGAACGAATGTCATTCGTCGCAATCTCGATGTCACGCACATTGAGAAAAATGTATTTGATAATGTTTTCAATACCGTACTCAATGACCCCGGGAAAACAAAATACCATTCAACGTCTCGGGAACAGTTGAATGACTTCTATTATTGGCCAGAGCTAGCTAAAGATACGGCCACTTGGAGATTTTCAAAGGCAACATATGCTTTGGATTGGGATTCAAAAAGAGTTTTGCTTGAATGGATACAAAAAATAAAATTTTCTGGACGGGTACGCGTCCAACTTGTCTAGATGTCTAGATCCAAAAAATCTGAAAATGCATGGAATGAAAAGTCATGGCTGCCCTGCATTTATTCAACGACTTCTGCTAATCACTCTTCATGAGCTTCTTCCAAAACAAGTGCGGGAGCCTTTAACAGAGCCAAGTATCTTCTTCTGGAAGTTAACTTCCACGTCACTAACATAGGAAGATCTAGATAGTATGAAGCTTGAAATCCCAAAAATACTGTGCAAGCTCGAACTATATTCCAACCGAGTTTTTGGACTCTATGTAGCATCTCCCTGTGCATCTTCCGTATGAGGAAATGATGGCAGGACCGGTTCAGTATCACTGGATGTGTCCATTTGAAAGTTAATGAATGCTTTTTTGGTGTTTCCCCGTCCATTTATTAAATATATATAATTATGTAAAGTGTTTACTAATATTAATATGTGGGCACATATATTTTAGAAACTTGAAAAAAAGATTAGCAATAAAGGCATGGTGGAAGGAAGTATTAGTAGTAGATATCTGCAAGAAGAAATCGCAAAATTTGCATCCTTTTATTTTACCAAAGGTGATCTAATGTTACCGAAGAGGTTAAGAAGAAATGAAACTTCTGATATGGATGTCGATGACAGTGTCGAAAGACTATCAGTTTTCAAACCGAAGGGACAACCAGTGCGTGGTAGTGCTAGGAGATATCTTGAAGACGATGAGATTATCATTGATAGGACTTATATTCTTCTGAATTGTCCCGAAATCGAAGCTCATAGAAAGTAAGCATTAATATATAGTGCAATCTTAGACCTACTTGACAGATCCGATTTAATTTGGGCCTCTTCCTTTAAAAGGGTTTCCGTGGGCGGGTTGTGCAAAAGGAACCGTGGAATAAGCGAAACGGAGATTGAAAGAGTGTTGGAGTGGGACTTTGACTCTGGGTTCGAACGATATGTAAGTATTTCCAAAATTCATATAATAACGTGTTGTAAATCTTATAAATTTCTAATGACCCACGGGTGAAAGATCCAACTGTTTGTACCAATCCATTCATTCTAGGCCTTGCAAAGGGACCATGTAGAATGATCTGCACATATAAAGGATACTATGTAAACGGCTTTAAATTCCTTACTCAACAATATGGGCATGACAAACTTATAATGAATAGCGGTGTCTGCGTAAGGGGAACACAATATGTCGAGGGCGATAATGACTTTTATGGAGTGTTGTCAAACATAAATGAGTTAGAGTATCCAACTCTGCCAATGAAGAAGACCATCATATTCAAATGTGATTGGTTCGACCCTACGGATAGTGGTGCAAACCACTAGTAGAATACAGTTGATTAGAGATGGATTTATCCGTCACTAATCAAGTGAAATCCCATGCCAATCACAATTTGCAACATGCGGTGTACGTCACTCCCAATTTGGTCGTGAACCGATATCAGCGACTGATAAAGTGTTTGTCGCTGATTTTGCGACGGATTTAGCGACGGAATTCCGTCGCGAATTCTAGTCTCCTGCGAGACCTTTGGGCGACTATTTGGCGACGGATTTAGAAACGTAAATCCGTCACCAAATTCGAATGTCTGACGATCTGGTGAAATAGATTGGCGACATGGTCTGTTGCTATTCCGTTACAAAAGCCGTCGCCATTCCGTTGCTACACCGTCCTTATTCCGTCATTATTCAGTCACAAATTCATCTCCACCTCTTCGTTAAGTCTCCGCTTCCCCGTTGTTAATCTGTCGTTATTCCGTCACAAATATGTCGCTATACAATTCTAATAAATCATTTTTCGACATCCGAATCACGCTATTTTGCCTTTTTTAATTAAAAGTTTACACGAGCACGATATTCAAAGAAAATCCAACATTAAAATTCATAAAACCGACATTCAAATTTACACACATATACAATAATATCTTCTAGCATAGTTCACAAGCATGGTTCATACAAAATACCACAAACGTAGTTTATACAGATCATAACTGTTTTAGAAAGAAAACATTGAAAACACTACGAAGATGTAGTATCGTCATCATCGCCTGATGGTGGGTGATACTCTGGAGGAAAGATCAGCATCAACTTCTCCACCTCAGTCTGGATTAACTCGGCCATTCGCGCTTGCATTTGTGATTGTGTTTGTACTTGCATTTGTGCATGCGCTTGCGCCTGCATTTGCATTTGAGTTTCCATTTGTTGCATCTTCTCCTCCAGATGCGCTTCGAGTTGTTGAACATGACGTTGAACCTCCTCTTTGTTAGCATGTGAAGATGAACCGGGCCGAGATGAGCTGGGTCGTGCTAAGCTAGGATGCGCCCTGCTGTGAGTTGTAGTGATATATGCACTGGCCGCTAAACTGAGTCCGTACACATGATGCTTCTTGTTGACACCCTCGATTACCGTCATGTTTTGAGCCCTCTTGTCCACCAAGACACTCTTATCCTTGTCCTTCCTCATGGTGTGTAGACGGGTATACAACTCCGGGGCGCTCGACTTGCGACCGAGCTCTTTATACTAATAAAAAACAATACAAATTATTAGTTTGTCAGAAAATTAAAACACAAAATAAAATTAAAATCAAACCATTCTTTTTAAATGCTTGATGAAGGAACGAGATCCTCCTGTATGATATATTGTGCTAGTGCCTTCACCTGTAGGCTCGCTCATCCAATTGGTATGAGCCGTTCTAGACCTCTTCTTTTCATCCTCTAAATCCCAGAAGTCCTTCCAGGCAACCCAAATCTCCTCGCTCAAAGAGTGATGTCTCTCGCTCGGCTTCTTCATCTTGTGAATGACGTCCTTGTACCTATTGGCAGCATGCTTCGTGAATACCTTCTTGATGATGGCCTCACTATACTCTGTCTCGTCCCACCAATATTCTTTCTGCAAAACATAAACATCATGTTTCAGTTTGAATTTGTACATTATCGTAATCTTGAAAATTAAAATGGATAAATAATTACCTTAAACTCCTCCAAGTGATAATCGGTCTCCTCATATGTAAGAAACCGACAAGCCTGGTCATTAAGAAAAAAGCAATTTCCGAAGATCTCCTGCATAGAACGGGAGTCTCGTCCAAAGTCATGCAACAATGTCCCGCTGGGGTCTGGATAACACTTTTCTCTACCACGTACATCCAACTCTGCTCGCGGATCGACCCTCTCATGCACCTGACGTGGCTACTCGACGGGTATGGCATGGTCACCTTCAGCCAGACTGTCCTAGACCGGCTTGACCTCGGGGACACCCACAATTTTGTTACCCCATCCATGGTCTCGGCCTCGACCCTGACCTCGCCCGTGACCGCTCTAGTGGGATCACCCGTACCACCCTGCCCTCTCATATCTTCAAACATATATATTAAAATGGATAGTTCCACATATAATTAACAACTTAATATTAAAATGTTGAAAGTGACTATAGCTAATTACAAAACATTAAAATAAAAAAGTTCCACATATAATGAACAATCTAACACGTTGAACTCTACATAAGTCAAGTTCCTCTTCCTCTTCCTCTTCATGTTCGTCGGATGATGGAGAGTCATCTTCTGATTCTTTGACAAGAGAAATTTGCAACACATCTTTGTCGACTTCTTCATTTAAATTAGCTAAATTTGTGGGATCTTTGTTTATTTCAATGATAAGGGGACTTTCTTCGATGTCGTCTTGGAAGGCCAGGAAAATTGTCTCGGGCATGTCAAGTTCTAAGCGTGCCTTAATCTTGCATACTGCACACCAATTTACTTTATCCCGTCTTCTACTTGGATATGGCAAGTAATGAACTTGGTTTGCCTGTTCTGTCAAGATGAATGCTTCATATTTATTGTACCTCCGTCTGTAATTAACATCCACCACTTGCATTTGAATATGACGACCTTCTTCATTAGCAGAGTTGGATACTCTAACTCAATTAAGTCTATCAACACCCCATAAAAGTCATTTTTTTCCTTGACATATTGTGTTCCCCTTACACAAACACCGCTCGTCATTGTAAGCTTGTTCTGCTCATATTCTCGAGGAAGGAACATGAAGCCGTTTACATAGTATCCTTTATATGTGTTGATCGTCTTACATGGCCCCTTTTCAAGTATCCGAATTAATGGATTTGTATAGACAATTGGATCTTTGACATGTAGTTCAATCGATAGTTGTAAGAGTTACAACACTTTGCAAGACTCAAAATAAAAGAATCTTGGAAATACTTACATGACGTTCGAACCAGGAGGAAACGTCATTCTCCAACTTTCTTTCAGTTCTGTTTTGCTTATTCCACGGTTCCTTTCGTGCAACTCGGCCACGAAAACCCTTTAAAAGGAAGAGACCCAAATTAAATCACATCCCTCGAGTAGATATATGATTGCACTAACACTTGATACGACATGGTGGATGTTAATCCCAGACGGGGGTACAATAAATACGAATCATTCATCTTTGCAGAGCAGGCTGACCAAGTTCACTGTCTGCCATATCCAAGTATAAGACGGGATAAAGTAAATTGGTGGCAAGTATGCAAGATTAAGGCACGATCAGAACTTGACATGCCCGAGACAAGTATCTCGTCCTTCCAAGACGACATCGAAGAAAATCACCTTATCATTGAAACATATGAAGATCCTACAAATTTAGCTGACCGGAATGAAGATGTCGACAAAAATGCGCCGCAAATCCCTTCTTTTGAAGAATCAAAAGATTACTTTCCGTCATCTTTATGAGACAAAGAGAAAGTGGAATTTGATTGGTGTAGAGTTCAATGTGTTAGATATTTTGTAGATTTTGTTGGTTTTAGTGCAGCTTCAATGTATTAATATATATGTGGATCTTTCCATTTTAACATTTATGTCAAACTTTCCAGTTTCAACATCTTAATTGTTAACTATATGTGGAACTTTCCATTTTAACATATATGTTTGCAGATATGAGAGGGAAGGGTGGTTCGGGTGATGCGACTAGAGCAGGTTGCAGGCGAGGCTGAGGTCGAGGACAGGGAAGGGGTAACCCAACTGTGGGCGTCTCTGGCGAGGAAATTCTAGTAGAGGGCTAGAAGTAGTAGCAGGTGGATGTCGTAGCCTCTGCGCAACCACTTCAGGAATAAGGTGGTTTGGGTGATCCGACTAGAGCAGGTCACGGGAGAGGCCAAGGTCGGGGCCAGGGACGGGGTAACCTGACTGTGGGCGTCCTTGCGGAGGACATTCCAGTAGAGGGCCAATAGCAGCAACAGGTGGATGTCGCAACCCCCGCACAACCATGTCAGGTGCGTGAGTCGGACGAGCCGCGGGAAGTGTTTGATGCCCAAGGGATGGAAAAGTGTTATCCGGACAGCAGCATGACATTGCTACTGCACTCTGGATGAATCTCCCGCTCTATGCGAGAGATCTTTAGAAAGAGATTTTTCAAGAATGCCCGAGCCTGCCGGTTTCTTACTGTTGAGGAGAAGGATTACTACTGGGATGAGTTTAAGGTAATTATTTATCCATTTTAATGTTTAAGATTAAACTAACGCATAAAAGAGAACTCAAACCTATTGTTTATGTTATACAGAAGGAATATTGGTGGGACGAGGCGGATTATAGCGAGGATGTCATAAAAAAGGTCTTCATGATGCATGCTGCCAAGCGGTACAAGGACGCCGTTCACAATATGAGGAAAAAGGACGAGAGACATACATCTGTGAGCGAGGAGATATGGGCTAACTGAATGGACTTCTGGGCGTCAGTGGATGAGAATAATAAGTCTAATACAACTCGCTCTTATCGGAAGAGGGAGCCTGCAAGACCAGGATCTGGCCCAGTATGCCTTACAACAAGATCCCATTCCACCCTCAAGAATTTTCATGTCATGGTTTGTTTTTTAATACTATTTTGTTCATATAACAGTACCTATCTTTTAGTTTTACTAGCAAACAAAAAGTATGTATTGTTTTTTGTTAGTCTCAAGAACTCGGCTACAAGCCGAGTGCACCGGAGTTGTATAGTTGCCTTCACTCCATGAAGGCTGACAAGAGTGTCTTGGTAGACAAGAGGGCCCAGGACATGAGGGTAAGTCGTAGACAATAATCTTTTTAATTGTTTTAGTTTGCTTAAGTGTTAGAGTAAGTTAGAATAGAATTTGTTTGAATTTATATTGTAAAGGTAGATTACGTTTGTTGACAACCAATGGGTTGTATATGAAATGTTTGTGCTTGTAGGGTGTCTTGAAGTGGGTGATGCTCAAAGTATAGAGGAAATTCTGCCAAATTTTTGTTAGCAATTATGCTTATGTGTAATATGTCATGCGTTTTTAGTACTTAACTCATATGTTTTTCAATCTGTCCCAGGCGCCGGTCGGAGAGGGTGCTTTCTCGAGCACAATGGACGCGGATGAGACCCAGTTGTTTATAGATATTGAGGGCGTCAACAAGAAACAACAAGTGTCTGGTCTTGGTTCAGCGACCAGTGCTTATGTCGATATAACTAGCAGCAGGGCGCGACTCAACTAATCATAATCACAGAAACTGACGAGGAGGTTAAGCGCATGTGCATGCCAGGATCCAAGAGGGATTGTGGCAAATGAACACCGACTTCGAGGCACGTATGGCAGACAAGATGGAGACTATCAATCAGCGTATGGCAGAGCTTGTCCGGGATGAGATAGGGAGGATGATGCCGACCCTTTCTCCAAAGTATCTCGCACCACCAGGCCCGTCAAGCAATGATGACGATACTACGACATTGTAGTGCTTTCTATGTTTTATTTCCGAACAATTATTTTGTAATCTATCGTTTATGTTTATCATTTTATACTATATCGTACTTTTGTGTAACTTTGAAATTTCCATATATGACAACTTGCTTTTTGGAAATTGTGTTTAAATATAATGTAAATATTTGACTTAATAGGTTTAAATCGATAGAGAAAACGAAAAAACAATGGAAAATAGAAAATCATTCCGGGTTTCAGACAAATTAGCAACAAATCAATCATTTTGTGACGGAAAATCCATCACAAAAAGTGCTCAGTTGGAGACATCCCAAGCAGTTGGTAGCGGAATAGCGACAGAATAACGACAACATAGTGACAGAATAGCGACAAAATTCCGTCTCTTGACTGAGACAGTTAGCGACGGAATATCCGTTGCCAATAAGTATGATTCTGACGCCAAAACTTAGCCTTTTCGTCTTGTTGAGAGACGGTTTGGCGACGGTCATTTTTGTTTTTCGTTGCCACTTCTACATGTATGTAAATAGATTCATCGCTTTAAAATTTAATGAATATTCAAAAGTTTACTCTTATACGATATTTTATATAAAATGCTCATTTATAATAGGGTCTAAATCTAGTCATATAGATACTTGTAGTGATAAATAATAAAGAATCCTAACCATTCATTTTAAACGACTAGGATTCAACTTGATACAAGTGGTGTCCAACACCGCACCTCCGGCGGCCCGACACCACACCTTTGGTGAACTGGAAGCACTATGGCGGCGCTCAAAGGGCGGCGAGAGTAGTGCTCTTGCGGACTTTAGTGGAAGCGCTCCGACGGTAGCTGGAGTGGCGCTCCGGCGGACACCTGGGGCGGCTAGAGTGGTGCTCCAACAGATTCCAGCGGCGAATGGAATAGTGCTCCGACGGACTCGGAAGGTGGAACTCCGGATATTCTCCAACTTCAGTTGGAGGAGTGGTGATCCTATGGCGTCTGGAGTGGTGCTCCTGCGGACTCTAGCGACGGCACTCCATCGGCGCTCCGATGGAGGTACGCCGACAGTGTAGCGGTGGATGGGGTTGTGGTCCGGAAAGGGGCTAGTTATGGTTTAGTATATCCTTGGTTAAACCTCAGTTCAATACGTCGAGTTGAACATTTACAATCGTTTTAATGAACATTTTGATAAACAGAAAAATACATTTTCTATACAATTTGGTGATCACTATACGTTATGAATATTAAAGTATATTGTAATGGACATTTATGATTAAAGCAATGAAATTTAAATTATAACATTTTTTATGAACATTTAGAACACTTTAATAAGCATATCTTGAGTATTTTGTTGAACATTTATACTTATGTTGATAAAATTTGAATATTTTAATGAACACTACAGTACAAATACATCCTCGTGAACATTTTAGTTTTTTTAATGAACATATATACAGATCTTGATGAAAATTTAAGCAATTATTGATGAAAATTTAAGTACTTCTTGATGGATATATTTTATGTGCATTGATGGATATTTAACCATATACTGATAAATATTTAAGCAATTATAGATAAACATTTGACATATTATTGATGATGAACATTGAACTATGATGTGATTAACATTTAATCATATCTTGATATGTTCATAAAAATCAAGTATTGTTCATTAAAATGATATGTTTATTAAAACCAACAATGGTCCAAAATTGGCGGAGTCCGGTGATGCTCCGGTGGCAGATGGGGTGCTGCTCCGGAGGCGCTCCTGTTACTTTCCAGCAACGGATGGGGTGATGCTCCGACATTTCTGCCGCGGCCGCTGGAGTGATGCTTTAGGGGACGTCGCCGAGGGATTAGTTTTGCGGCTCCTTCAGCTCCTTCTTGATTTTCAATATGCTCGTTTTTGTCTTCATTCTTCTCTTCTCTTCTAAACTTCCATAAAGTATCATAATAAGGTATATATGGTCGTAAAGTGATACGCATCAAATACACAACAATACATCTCAATACAACACTAAATATATGCTAAAACTGTATTGTCGTATACATCTACATCAATTGTCAATAAACATAAAAGGATATAGTCTATAAGAGAAATAAAATGGATCGTATTTATAAAAAAATATCTTGTATTTATGTTTAGATAAGTTGCTTTGCATTTAATCTATTATCAAAAGTGCATAATGCATGTATTTAATCACATACATGTAACATTTCATCAAGAATTGCATGGTTACACTATAGAATTAATTATTTTTTATCAAGCAATATATGTATCAATATGTATAAAAAATGCATAGTATCGTGAATGTGAATGCATATACATAGCTATATATACAGGTAATTAATTATGAATATTAATTTTCAACATTCTTTTCAAATATGAGAAATATTAAATATTATTTGTAAAAAATTATATATTATTTGTAAAAATTATTTGTAAAAATTAAATAATTCCATGTATGTAGACGTAAAAAATTCGACCTGAGGTGCAAAATAGACATGTTTTTACGCCATATACACCCGACAAGTATATACAAGAAATCTATTTTGACCATATTCAATGACCCTAAATATTCCCATGTCAAAGTATAACCCTACATGATGGGTATGTCAACCCATTAGATCAAGAATAGAAGCATAAAAAATTTGAAAATAATTTGAAAAAAGTATAAACTTACTTTGTTTTTATTAATTTTTTTTTTACTTATCAAAATAAGATTTTTATTACTTTTTTAGGAATAATTAACAAAAAACGGTAAAAAAATCCACGTCAACTGACATGTTGGAATGACCAATTATTACCGACCCGTTATAATCTCATAAAAGTTTGACCTGAAAATAACCCGAGCCTATCCTCTCCGACCCAATGGACAAGTCTACATGTATGTCAATATATTCATCGCTTTTAAATTTAATAAATACTCAAAAGATTACTGTTATCCGCTCTTTATATAAAATGCTCATTTATACGAGGGTTCAAATCTAGTCATAAAGATCCTTGTAGTAATAAATAAGAATGAATCCTAACTATTCATTTTGAATGGTTAGGAATTAGGATTCAACTAGATACAATTGGTGTCCAACACCACACCTCCGGCGGCCTGAAGCCACACATTAGAAGGACCGGCAACACTATGGCGGCGCTCTGACGGTGGCAAGAGTGGTGATCCGTCGGACTCCTGGGGCGGCTGGAGAGGTGCTCAAATAGATTCCAACGGCGATTGGAAGGGTGCTCCGACAGACTTGGACGGTGGTACTCCGGTGACTCTCCGTCGATGGGTGGAGTGGTGCTTCAACTATGTCGTCGTAGACGTGTACATCGATTGTCAATAGACGTGTACATCGATTGTCAATAAACATAAAAAAAATATAGGCTATAAGATAAGTATAAAGGATTGTATTTATAAAAAAAGATCTTGTATTTATGTTTAGATAAGTTGGATTGTATTTCACATATTATCATAAGTGCATAATGCATGTATTTATCACATACATATAATATTTCATCAAGAATTGCATGGTTACAATATAGAACTAGATATTCTTCATCAAGAATTGCATGGTTACAATATAGAACTAGATATTCTTCATCAAGCAATATATGTATTAATATGTACACAAAATGCATTGTATTGTGAATATGAATGCACATATATAGCCATATATAAGTAATTAATTATGAATTCTAATTTTCAACATTTCTTTCAAATTTGAGAATATAAAATATTATTTATAAAATATTGTATAATTTCATGTATGTAGACCTAAAAAACCCGACATGCGACGCAAAATAGACACGTGTCTACGTCATATAGATCTGACAAGTATTCTTAAGAGATCCATTTTGACCCGATCCAGTGACCCGAAATATTCATAACCCTACACGATGGGTCATGTCGACCCGCTAGATCAAGAATATAAGAATAAAAATATATAAATTATTTAAAAAATGAAAACTTATTTATTTTGTAAAAAGTATTTTTTTGCTTATTAAAATAACATTTTTATTACTTTTTTGAGGAATAATCATCAAAAACAGAAAAAATAAATCCACATCAACCGACAAGTTAGACCGACCCGTTATAATTCGATAAAAGTTTTACCTCAAAATGACTCGATCCCATCCTCTCGAACCTGATGGCCAAATCTACATGCATGTAAATAGATTCGTCGTTTTTAAATTTATTGAATGTTCAAAATTTTACTCATATCTGCTTTTTTATATAAAATGCTCATTTATTCGAGGGTCCAAATCTAGTCATAAAGATCCTTGTATTGATAAATAAGAATGAATCCTAACCATTCATTTTGAACGGATAGGATTCAACTTGATACAAGTGGTGTCCAACGCCACAACTCCGGCGGTCCGACACCACACCTTTGACGGACCGACAACACTACTGCTGCGCTCTGAAGACAGCTGGTGTTGTGCTCCGGCGGATCCTGAGGTGGCTAGAGTGGTGCTCCAACAAACTCCAGTGGCGACTGGAATGGTGCTCTGATGGACTCAGACGGTGGCTCTCCAGTGACTCTCCGATGGAGGCTGGAGTGGTTCTCCAGCAGTGCTGGATTGGTGCTCCGGCGATGGCTGGAGTGATGCTCCGGTGGACTGCGGCAGAGGCTCTCCAGGCGGCACACCGAAGGAGGTCCGGTGGAGGTATGCCGGCAGGCCGGCTGTGGATTAGGTTGTGGTTCAGTTGGGGGATTGCTTTGGTTAAGTATATATTCTTAGTTAAACCTCAGTTCAATACGTCTAGATGAACATTTATAATCGTTTTAATGAACAGAGATAAATATACAAATACATTTTCTACTATTTGGTGAACACTATATGTTAATGAATATTTAGGGCTATTGTGATTAATATTTATGATTGAAGAAATGAACTTTTAAGAATAATATTTTGGTGAATATTTATTACACTGTAATAAGAATGTTAATGATATTTAAATATTTTAATGAACATTTCTGTACAAATACATTATCATGAACATTTTAGTTTTTTAATGAACATATATAGATCTTGATGAACATCTAAGCACTTATTAATGAAAATTTAAGTACTTGCTGATGAATATTTTAAGTACATTGATGAACATTTAACCACCTACTGATAAATATTCAAGCAATTATTATTGATTATTTAACCAATTATTGATGATGAACGTTGAAGTATGATGTGATCAACATATAGTTACATGTTGATATGTTCATAAAAATCAAATATTGTTTATCAAAATGAAATGTTCATTAAAATTGACGGCAGTCCAAAAGTGGCGGAATTCGACGATGCTCCGGTTGTGGATTGGGTGGTGCTCCGGTGGCTCTCATGTGACTTTCTGGTTGTGGATTGGGTTGTGCTCCAGCGGTGCCCCCGCTGCGGCTGGAGTGGTGCTCCGGTGACACTCCGACAGCGGCTGGGGTGGCGCTCAGGTGGGCGGGTGGAGTGATGCTCTGGCGGATTGCGACATCAACTGGTGTGGTGCTCCAAGGGCACTTCGGCGGCAACATGGGTGGTGCTCTGGCGGTGGCTGGAATGGTGCTACGGCGGACTCTAGCGATGGTCCAACGATGATTGGGGGTAGTGGTTCAACTAGTATGTATTAAGTGATGGACGAGTGTGTGGGAGGCAAGTGGAGTAATGTGATCTAGTCATGATCGTTCAACTCACAAGATTTAACACACATTTAGATGAGTTATGTCTCGTATTAGCAGAGTTATGATCTCCCGAGACAGAGATGAGCAGATCAAGTATTCAAGGGTTAGGTTTAGAGTAAAGATGTTGATGGAGCCGCAAATTGAAGGTTTTCCACACACACCAAGTGGAAGTGTATATTCTAGGAGTAAAGTGTCGACAGAGTCACGGCCGTGCCCCACGCCTTTTTCACTGTGCTCTCCATACAAGAGTCCAGTCCACATCTTGCCTTTTCCCACCCGATGGAGTATTCTGTTTCAAAGACTAAGGAAAATCTTACCGACCTTGGCACGTGCCTTATTTGTCGCATCCCTCATCTCCACCGGATTAAAGAATCTCCTATTCACCTTCAAGAGAGCCTCTAGTTAGTTAGTAGTTATGATATTTTTGTTAGATTTAGTTTGTATTTTGATATTCTTTACCTAGTAGAATTATTTCAAGTTAGGTCTCTTATATAAGGAGCATTTTCTCCCTATGAACTAGGTTGGTTATAATTTTGTTATTTCATTAATAATTAGGATGAGGAGCTAAGCTCCAATAACGTTATTTCCCTTTCCTATAAAATCTATATTGAAGTTCTAGTCTGTAAGTGGTATTCTATTCATGTTGATTCGTACTCTGTTAATGTGTTTTCTTTCATAATTATCATCTTATTGCTTAATATGAATGATTAGATTGACAACCTCAAAATTCATGATTACTAGCATAATCTCATATTAGGAAAAGTCTTTAACTCGTGTTTAGACTGGTTGCTGGCACAAGTTAAAGGAGGAAGCAATATACATAGTTAGAATTCGTAAAGTCACCTATTGTCTAGTCTTAGTTGTTGAGATTTGTAGACGCCGGTGTTGCTTAGATCGTGTCAAGGACTAAGATTTGTAGACGCCTAGTGATGACTCGTTCTAATTATGCATGTCCTATGTATCAAACGTGTTCTATAGGATTCTGGTACGCGAATATAGAATGTGATTATGTTTTTTAGTTGACAAGACAACATAAGGATTAATATGAATAGGTGACAATGAACAAAATGATCTAAACTAAAATGGAGATATGGATGGGTTAGAAAAAAGGAACAACCAACCCAAAACATAAATACAAACAAGTCAAACAAGATTAAATTGAGTTATGCTACACCTAAAATATTGATACAGTTTTCCCTGTGGGATCAACCCTTGCATATCACTTACTATTGTAACTGGTTGCTAGGATAATAAATAGTAATCTTGACCGTGCGTAATGACCGTGCATGTGTCAAATTTGGCGTCATTTCCGGGGAAAGCTAAAAACGTTAGGTTTAGACGGTGTGGGTCTATCTTATGACCTACACCACCAAATCTCACAACAACCCTTTATTTGAGTGTTGTGCATAGATCGAACGGAAGCTAAGGCAAGAGAAATTTGCAAAATCGATGGTCGACGATACATCAGCAACTTCCGCAATCCAGCAAAGAGACGCGACATAAGCTGCATGTATAGAGAACATGACGATGAGGGAACTGTAAGAGCAACGCCTGGCTCCATAGCCAACTGAAATTGTTATGCCAACATTGCCAGAAAGTAATAAATTTGAGTTGAATCCTGGGATAATCCATATATTTCCCAAGTTTCACGGATTGAGTGGAAAAGATCCCATCAAATATCTAAGACTATTCCACTATATATGTACAAGCATGAGGCAAAGAGGATTCATAGATGATCAATATTTTAGGGTTTAGGGTTTAGTGTTGACCAGTGGTCCAATGACATTCCAACTGGTGCTACAAGGTCCTAGGCGGATAAACATAAGGCATTCCTAGACAAGTACTTCCCAGTAAATAAAGCCAATAATCTCAGGAGAGAGATTACTGTTGTACATTAGGATAACGATGAGACACTCTATGAGTACATAGAGCGATTCAATAAACTGATCGCAGGCTGTCCTCAACATCAATTAGAGCAAAGAGACTTGATGAACAATCTCTACAATGGTCTCCTAGACCCGGTGAGAATCCTAGTCGATGTAGCCTGTGGCAGTAGTTTTCTTGACAAGACACCAGAGTAACAATGAAAGTATTCAACAATATGTCTGAAGGAACAAGACATCTAGGTCCATCATCATCAACACAAGGAGTACATGTTGTAAAGTCTTCCAATATATCAATGGAGATCTCCGAGCTAAAGGAGATGGTGAAGAGACTAGAGTTACATGGCACGCAGCAACATCCTAAGCCATGTGGAATATGTGGAGAGCCATTGCACCCCACGGATATGTTCCCACAATTACAAGAGAAGAAATCGGAGATAAATGCACTAGGTAATTATGGTCCTCCTCGACCAAGAGTCTTTCCCTACAACAATTATGATCCACCATGGTTGAACAATCAGAATCAAAGATATGGGAACAATAAGCAATACAAGAAGCAAAGAGAATTTGAGCCAAGGACACTACAATAAGATAGGCGGCCTAGCATAGAGGATCTTCTATATTCCTTGTCCACAAAACTAGGAACTCATGTGGATGAAACAACCAGGCAGTTCAAGAAGATCGAGACACAAATTGATCAACTAATGCAGGTTGTAGCAAAGCTTGAGACAATAGATTCCGAACGTCTTCCCTCGAACACCAAGATAAATCCCAAAGGAAACGTCAATGTTGTGCTCGAAACTACAAATCTACAAGAGTTCATGGCCACAGAAGCAATCTACAGTGAATTCACCACAGGAACACTCAAAATTGTGTACATCGGCCCACGCCAAGGTGTCTGAGGTATTCCCTGAGATCTTGAATATCAACGTGCAATCCAAAGAAGAAACACTAGAGTACTCACCACGCTTCGCGTCCATAATTTGCACCCAGTGACCACTTCTCTGGTGGAAAGTAGAGGATCTGAGGTTATGTTTCTGAAGCCAACGCGAGTCGCGCCTTTAATGTTGCGCCCCAACGGACCCTAATCTTGCGCCCTACATCTCTAGTTTTGAGAGTACCACTTCAGAGGAGCCCCAAGCCATGCCACGTTGCTTTGAAGATATATAACTAATAGACACGTCTATGACGCCTCTATTACTGATAGAGAGATTCCGTATTGTATAACTAACGGTTATTAGTTTAGGAACAATGGTTTTAGGTGCTTTTCTAGTGGTATTCCTGGAATTCGGTTCGGAGTTTATATTGTATAAATTCGCAGGAAGCTCGATAGCGGTATTTGGCACGCATATTGGTGACTCCGTTTGGACGTTTATCAGCGTATTCGAAGTGGAGTAGAAGTTTAGAAAGTGCCAAGAGAAGACACCAAGAGAAGAGGATCGAAGACGCGCTTCGACCATTGAAGAGAAGAGAAAAAGTGCCGAGAAGAAGTGCTGAGATGTTGAGCTGAGTTCAGATGGCTCGTTATCCCTGATCCAATGTCCGATTGATGTGATTCCAATTTGAGGAGTTAGATACTGAAGTCTATTTGAAGACCTCAAAAGATGAGTGCATCAGAGTTTTGAGTCAAAAGTTATGGCAATTCTACGGACGTCACTTTTCTGTAAAAGCTTAGCCGCGACCGCGGGTGAAGAAGCCACGACCGCGGGCTTACAGAAGACATAACCGCGATCGCGGATGGAAAGCCGCGGCCGCGGTCGGCAGACAGTTGTTAAAACCAAATTTTTGGAGTTTCCCTTCCAGGATTGCTTTTCCAAAGATCTTCTAAACATTATTTCCCTATTTTTATTTCTTTTAATCCTTATTTCTAATACATATAAATAGTTAATAGGTTTTATTTGGAGAGGATATTACTTTATCATCTAGTCTCCTCCCTTAGAGTTTTTCATTGTCCTCTAGATGATGAACTAAATTCACCGTTGTTTGCTCAAAGCTTGAAGCTTTCAGGCTTGGTTTCATGGTGAGTCTCTAAACTCATGTTTTTCTTATTGAATTGAAGTATTTGTTTCTTTATCTCTTGTGCTTAATTGCTTATTGTGTGATGTTAGTTTAATCTAGGTCATGAACTAGGTTGATTTCCCTCATGCATATTGCTAGATTAGATGATTCTATTTGTAAAGTCTAATCTTTGTGTAGCAATCACTATCTACATGAACTATTTGTGAGTGTTTATGGTGTAGAGATTCTGAATTCATGTCGAGTAACGGTGATTTGCCAATAATATTGCATGAACCTACTTATCTTTGATCTTAATGCTATTGTGTTATTGAATTTTGGGATTTCCTTGGTTATAACTTACAATAAGGGTCTCTAGGACTATTTAGACTTTGTTATTTTAGAACAAGGAGTAGGACAAACTATCAATTCTATCATAAGGAAACATGTTATTAGGAGACTATGATCTATGAACCATGTCTGTTATGCTGATTTTTGCGAGTAAACTTCTCTCTTTATTGACTTCAAAACCCAGTTGCATGTTAGAAGATTGTTGCAATCAATTAAACAACCAAACTCCCTTGTTCTGTGTTACTTATAGTCATATTAATAGTAATAATCGCACTAGTCTCCTTTGAGATATGATCCCTGATTTCCGCTATACTTTAGTAGAAACTGTGTAATTTAACTTGGCAGGCATAATGACCTTGGCTCGTCAAATTATGAGCTACATTAGTGCATATTTGGATACATCAATGATTCTAAATGGAATATGCAATATTATGTTATTTAGAGTGATTATAAGACTTCCTAGGCTTTGAAGAGTTCAAGTGAAGATCAATACCGAAGCCTAAGATGAAGAGTGAAGACTGAGTCAACGATGGAAGTTATAGAACACTGTACTAGGTTCAAATGGATGTTTCTCTCATCTTTGGTCTAAATGAAGTTATTCCAAGTTCTAGAGTTAAATCTTGAAGTTTAATTTCTACCCTTAAAATGTGAGCGTAATCGGACTTTGGAGTCAAACTTTTTAGTGTTTTTCCTACAACATCGCAGATGTTGAAACAGAAATCTCATCCGCGGCTACCGATGAACTTCGACGCCCGCAGATTCTGGTTGTTAGTTGGGTCGAGAATTTTTTTGCAAAGCCTGGCCGAGAGAGTCCACAAACATTATCTTAGTTTTATTTAGTTAAATCATTTATTGTTCTAGTTTAAAAAATTAGTTTATTATTATTTATTATAGGTTAGATTCTATGGTTTAGTATTTAAGGAGCTATTATTTTAGGGTAATCTTCTTCTACGCTTTCTCTTGGCTACTTTCTTCTCCTTTTTAGGGAGGTTTTCCCCTAATCTCCATTGTTATGCAAGATGACTACGGTCTAAGCATTCAAACTTAGCCAGATTATAATGCTTTTGTTTGATTAAGTTGTGAGATTTTCTATCCCTTTATCTATTGCCTTATTTGATGTTATTAGTTCTCTTGTGCTTGAATGTTCATTGATTTATTAGTTGAATTCTAGATTGATCACCTAGGATTGGATTAATTGATTAAGTGCATAGTCTATTGAGTCTTGCATAACTATGTTCTTACCCTTTTTTCTTTCTTCCTTTTTTTGTTGATTTTTTTGGTTTGTTTGTGTTACCTGAAATCCCCTTCTTGCTCTGTGTCACTTGAGCGCATGTTCTGACAAGACACACATTGTTGTGTTATGGTTACCTTTGTAATTGACAATATTTATAATTATTAAGTACTTATACATCCTGCGGATTCGACCCGTACTTCCGCTAGACTACCCTTAGGTTGTTTAGTTGAATCGGTTTTAGAGTTTATAGAACCTTGTGTTGCATAAGCGTGTTTCTCTGCCTATCAAACAACCGGGCAAGCATGTCACTATCAAATTGGAGTTGTTGTCAGGGAGACAATTTTCATGATTTTTATATTTGACAACACACACCTTTGCTACTGATAGTTTTTGTGAGTATTTTTCTTTGCAGGGATTCACTTCCGATTACTCCTTAGGACTTTGCAATGTTACGTCATACTCTTGGGTCCTTGATTTTCCCTTTCACGGATCTAAACAACTATTGGGAAGAAAAAAGAAGGACGGTTGCTAGTGCTACAGAACATAATCAAGAGGAAGTTGCTATGGTACAAGAAGAACTAAGAAACTCTCAAATCAACATGACCTCAACCACAAGCACTGATCCTTATTCATCCCAATCTGATGGAGGAAATGTTGAAAACACTTTCGCTACGCGTATTGGATATAAGTTCTAATGTTTCACGCATTCTCGAAACCGTTACACAAGTAAATCTTAATGTCGCACAATTGAGAGAAGATATGGTTTGTGAACGAGAAGCGACAAAAAAAAATTCAACAATCTACAGAGGAGAGGATGGTCCACCTACAAAATACCTTGAACGAGTTTCGAGTTGAGAAGATTTAATAAATAAACTCGATTAAAGTGGACCAGGACGAGTATGATTACATGAAGGATGTCGATGAGATTGAGTATTTATTGAAAGATGTTTAGGAGAAAGACGGGATGCCAAGCCTTGACGATCTCGTTAAAAAGGAGGAAAATTGAACAGAGACCTCGGCCACCGATAGACTATTTGCTCTTGCCGATACCCAGGAATGACAGCCTCAGAGTACAGAAAGATCTTCAGCGGCTGCGGAAAAGATATAGGCGCCCGCCGAGCGAAGGATCCATATTTCAGATATTTTGGTGAAGAAGACAAAGAGCTCATCAGCACCCGCCGACATGCCATCGATGCTCGCTAACAGGCCATCGGCGCCCGCGGATCTCTTGTTGAGGAATTCGAAGCGGCTGAACCTCAAGTGAACGACGACCGTACTTTTTGGAAGGGTCAAGGTACTAAAACTCAAGATACGAGCCCATTGAAGCACGATAGTGACTACAAGCTTGGGGCTTCGAAGAAGAGGTTTGTATGGAAGGTGAAGATCCCAATTAATCCGAGATGATAAGCCTAATGATGTCGATCCATGACGTTAAACAAAGCGCTTACCGCAAGGAAACCCGACATAGGTAATTTCCTATCTCCCTATTTCTTAGTTATCTTAGTTTGTTTAGAGTCATAAATCCGTATAGTCTTCTGGTCGAGTTATCTATTACGATTTCAGTGGCCATCCATCCTACGCACTCTGAGGCATAATTCCTAACCTCTTGAAATTCTTTTTAAAAACCAAGTGGCTATGTGAGGTTTCGTGAGGAAAAGAAATGAGCGTTTTCAAAAGAATTTGAGAGTAATGTTAGTTTGTGCTTCCCAGCTCAATCACTCCTCTTGTTTTGATGATGATAAATACTACATTTAATCAATCCTGTATTTTCTAATCATTACATGAATAGCTTAAGAAGCCAATAGAATCGCTTTAAGATAGCAAACAAGCTAGAGACTAGCTTTGATCCTTGCGAAGAGAGGGAGTATCGCTAAGGCAGTCTCAACCAAAACAGAAGAAAAGAAATCAACCCAGAAGTGAAGTGAAGTGAAGTGAAGTGAAGTCCGTTGAAGGCGAAGGACTAGCGCAACACATGGAGAGTGGTTGCGAGCTAGTGAATCCTTTGCTTCAACACAAGTGAAGTGAAGAAGTCCCAGGTGGATTCCATGCACTAGCGTGTAAGGTATCCGGGTGCAGCTAATCTGAATGTCGAGAAGCTAAGGATGGGTGAAGAATGTGTTTCTTACCATGGATAGAGAGGGAAGAGGATCGCCAGGCGGGAGGAATAAAAGGCTTGCAAGTAGTGTGGGATGGATTGCCAGCGTGGAAGAAGTTTGTTACTCAAGAAAAGAAGAAGCATGTGGAATTTGTGGTGCTCCTTGGTGGATCGACGCACGGATTGCCAACGTGGACCTTTGTTGTAACGTGTATAGAATTCCTTTCTTGGGTAATAAGTTTAGGAAGTTCTATATATATGTGCGATAGGTTAACTATTAACGCACGAGCTTGAGAACCTCGTTGAGTGAGAAAGAGTCTAGTGAAGCTTAGGAGAAGCAGTCCAAGAGAGAAACACAACAGGATTCGAAAACTTGGGAGTTAGTATAGTTGAGTGCTTAGGGAAGATCACAACAGGACTAGAAAGTTGGGAGGTGAGTACGATTAAGTGTTTAGGGTGAAAATCTAGTGATCTCAGAGGAAGAAAGTGAGTCAACAATACCTTGAGAATAGCGAGCTTGTATTTGGGATGAAGAGCGATTGTATCGAGTGGAGAGAGCGAGCGACTGTAATCTTCATTTGATATAATCAATATAGTGGTGAGTTTCATCCCGGGCTTGAGTTAAGACAAGGGTTCTCACGTTACCAAGTCTTTGTGCACATTGAGCTGAACTTTAAATCTAACCATCTAAAGTTCTCATTGTGGAAAAGTCTCTAATCTTTACATATAAACACACTTGTTACTTGCTTGTTGTGTTTACAAAGGGAATTAGACTCGCTTTGTGTGTTTTTCCATTTCCGCATCTTAAAAACACTTAAGCTAGTCTATCGAGCTACTATTCTATAAAGAGCTAGTCGATCTAAACTACTCTATTAAATATTCAGCAGCGATTCATTTACATATATACTCGCTTTCTTGAATACGATCCTTGTACACTAGCTTACTAGCTTTTTTGCATTGGATTTAGAGTAGGTGTGACATTATCGATCATATCTAGTCACACTCGCTTTATCTTACTCGATCCTCACATACATAATCCACAATTGGTATCATAGCTCAGGTTGCTCAATCTTGCACAAATTTGATTCCTACTCTCTAGTCTGAATCATGGGCTATGAAAAACACTCTTTTAACCTAGGGGTCTCTTTGGCTAAGCCTCATATCTTAGCTGAGGGTGGACTAGAATGATGGCTCATGATGACTAAGAACTATACCCAACAAACTGACAATCAATGTTGGTGAATCACTGAAAAAGGTGAAGAAACTCTCAAAGAAGAAACTAACACATACAAATGGGGACCAGTTGAGTATGCTACGCTAGAGAAGAATGCCAAGGCAAAGCAACTCATCCTCAATTCTCTCTCTCGCAAGGAAATCAAAAAAATCATGTATCTCCCCACTGCCAAGCTCATGTGGAATGCTATCATAGATATGCACAGCGACAATGAGAATATGAAGAACAACCGTCGATTCGAGCTCTAAAGGGACTTCCATTTGTTTAAGATGGGAGAAAGCGAGTCTATCTCAGATTATTATTCCTGATTTTCCAGGTATTATGTGACAAGTTGTCCTCCGCGGGACTCAAGGTAGAACCCTGGGAACTCACTTTCGCTTTTATCCATGGTGTTAACTCTAAGTTTGACACAATTAAGCGAATAATGCTATTGACAAAAGAAACAAAAGGTTGCATGTATCTGTACTTTCTGGTAAATTAAGAGTGCAAGAATCCGAAGATCAAAAGGAGTCAATGGCATCAAAGGAAACCAAAGGAGTTGATCTCAAGCTTACTCATGTACTTTAGAAGGCGGGGGACAACGATGAATCCGAAAATGAAGAAGACCAGGAAGTAGCGATGATGACTAAGCTAGTCAAAAGGTTCTTCAAGAAGAAGTTTGGCATCACTACCAAGGACAAGGATCCAAAGGACAACAAGTCATTCATCCTCAAGAACATCACGTGCTACAAATGTTCAGGTAGAGGACATCTTTCTACAGATTGTCCAAGAGAAAAGGTAGATCAAAATGAAGAAGAAGGTGGATCTGGAACACCTCCAAAGAAGGCCTTTGGATGAGGCTAAAGTCTTAGGTGCCTATCAAAGAAAACCCAACTCAGTATCCACTTAGTAAAGCGGGAAGTAGGGGTCGAATCCCTAGAGAGTCTGAGTACAGTATGTCTCGTTTTAGTGTAACTAACGGTGTAACCAATGGGTTTTTTTGTGATTTAATCATAACAAGACTACTAATGCTAAGAAAGTAATGATTGAAAACGCTCACTTATCATAAATCAGTACATTGGACAAGGACATTCATCATCGAATCCTAATAACTTATGCTCATAATCATTCAATTTGTTGTCCTACTCTTTGTTCTAATAAAGCAACTAGTCCAAATAGTTCTAGAAACCCTTGTTCAACTATAATCAAGAAAATCCCTAGATTCAGTAATAGAATAGCATTAAGATCAGATATAAGCAGGTTCATGCAATACCATTGGCGAATCACCGATACTTGACATGAATTCAGAATCTCTACCCTATAAACAATCACAAATAGTTCATGCAAATAGAGTTTGCTACCTAACGTAAAGACTTTTCAAATTGAATTGTCTAAACCTAGCAATATGAATAATATCAATCAACCTAGTTTGCAACCTAGATGAAATCAATATCAATCAATAATAAATTCAAGCACAAGAGATAATGAAATAATCCTCAATTGAAATAGAACATAAGTGTTTAGAAACTCACAATGCAACAAGATCGAAAGACTTCAATCCTCAAAGTGACCAATGAAAGGCTTAGTTCATCATAATCTCAAAAAAATGAAAAACCTTAAGGGTGGAGGCTAGATGAGAAAGTAAGACACTCCAACTAAACCCTAGAAAACTATTTATATGTCTTAGTAAATAAGGAATAAAAGAAATAAAAATAGGGAAATAATCTTTAGAAGATCTTTGGAAAAGCAATCATGGAAAGAAATTCAACATTTTGGATCTTCTAGCTGTCACGAAAGCCCGTGGTCGCGGCTGGATGTCCTTGGTCGTGGTCTTGTGTTATGTAAATCTGCTTCCAGTGTCAAACTCCGCGGTCACGGGTCTTCGTCCGCGTTCGTGGCTAAGCTTATGCATAATAGCAATGTTTGTGAAATAACCATAACTTTTGACTGACAACTCTGATTGCACTCGTCTTTTGATGACTTCAAGTAGACTTCATTATCTAACTCCTCAAATTGGTATCACCTCAATCGGACATCGGATCAGAGAGAATGATCCATCTTAATGCAGCTCCACATCTCAGCACTTCTTCTCGGCACTTCTTCGCTCTAGCTCCATCCCGAATGCACCAATGATGGGTACAAATGGAATCTCCATGTTTGTGCCATAAAATGCTCTCAAGCTTCCCGCAAATTCATATAATGTACTCTCCAATCCGGATTCCATAAAATGCACTCGACATCCTCCTAAACACCACTAAACCTAAGGTAATAACCGTTAGATACACCATATGGAATTCCTCTATCAAATCTCCTCATACTTCAACCGTTCTCGTCCTCAAGTAAGAAACGTGACGCTCACTCCTCAATAAGCCCAAAGGTCTACAGTAAGCATGGAAAAATATGCTAACGGTTATATCTCCAAGCTCCAAGTGTGTAACAAGTAACACTAACCTAACTCCGGTCTAAACTCCTTATCACTCCAAGGTGACCTACCCTTTTCCTCCTTATGACTCCACTTCTTATGTCACCACTCCAAAGATAAAATCCGTCAAATCCAAGTGACATTATGAAACAAAGCACACGTAAAGTCCTAACCTCCTCTAAAAGCACAAAAGGGTACAAAGATATAACAAATAAACTCGAGTCACCCACTCGCTATAACACTTATTATTCCTCCACTTCAATTGATGAGCTAAACCACTAAATAGATATGAACATCATGGAAACAACCACCAATCCTAACTCAAAAATCCACATAGCACAACCATAACAATATGCATCAAAATCCCAGATAAAAATCTAGTCCTAGTCTAATACACCCACCATGAAAATGCAACATAAAATATCAATAGGAATGATGATCATGCAACATAAATATGCGATAGAGCTCAAAAGTGATGAAAAGAAAAGAAGAAAGGTAAACTAACTCCTTATCCCTCTCTGGTGAATCCTAAACCCCGAGACAATCCTTCAAACACCCTTCATATGTCTCCAACGTCAACAAAATAATGTAGAAGAAGTAACAATCCTAAGACACTCATTTCTTTTACACTCCAATTCTTGCTCCGACGCCCTTTCATGTTTTCACCGCACACTCTCTATTCTTTTCAAGGCTCATCAACAACTCATATCTCTCAAGTCCAAATATTTCCCGACCTAGAGTCGCATGGACTACCTGCTTTTTACCTAGGCCGCCCTTTCGGGTTTTCGTCCTATCTCAGGATTTTCACAATAATTGTTTTTTCAATTTTCAATTTTCAATTTTTTTTGCTTTTCTTTTGAAAACCAAATACGAAAATACCAAATGTAAACCAAATATCCTCCCCATACTTGAAGATTGCATTGTCCTCAATGCCGCAATTTACGGATACAAAAAAATGAGAGAAGGGTAGAAGGTATACGTACTCCCTTCGGTTGCCTCCCAAACAACGCCCTTGTTTCTAGTCGTAGGCTCGACATGATTCCAAGCAGCTCAGCCATATTCCTTCGAGCTTTTAAGTCCCTCCGCATTTACAATCTCTCTTTGGAACCACCCAAGGAAAGGTTTGAACCTTAGACTATTAGAGGGATCAGGGGGCGCCCACACTTTTTATTAGTAACCTGCACAACAGCAATAGCACGCTTCTTCTCCTGAAGAATCAGTAGTGTGGGGAAATCGCCCAAAACAAGAATAGCAGGTGGTCTATCCAACGCATCAACTAGACCAATAACATGATTCTCCTTATCAGGACGTATAATAATATCGGTCCAACAGATAGAAGAAAAATAAATGGAGTTTTCACCATGAATATCTTGACACTCTGGAGCTTTGTTTTCATCAGTTCCGCCTTCTTCTTCAGCCTTGGTCTACTCCGCATATGGTTTGTCTTCCACCCCTCCTTCTCCTGTAACCATGACTATGTTGGTCAAAGTTTCAGCGAGTTGGCCAATTTGTCTCTCTAGATTGTTGAGACTCGACTCAGTGGATTGCACATGGGTGATGAAAAGCTGAGTCAAGACCCTCAAATTCTCTTCGGTGGAGGGAGATTGTGCGAGCGGTGGAGATGGAGGGTGGAATTGGCACGTCAGTTGATATTGCTGGTTATTCCACCCACAGTATCGGTGTGGATTGTCAAACCCTCCATCCCTTTGCGTTTGCAACACCAAGTCGGAGACCATGAGCGAGCTCATCGAGCAAATCAAAACCCATTGCGCTGAAAAGTGAACAGGAACTCAAATCAGTAGCACTGGTGTGGACCGTAGACTGGTCCACACAAAGGTTAGTAACACTGTAGAAAACATGTGTTTGATCAACTATTATTCGCTGTCACTAAGGTTCATTAAGCCTTAGTTGCGCTTAACAAGAATTCAATTGCACTTTGAATGCTTGGCTTGCGCTTAACCTATGTAGAACTATTAGTAATGAATTTACTAAAGTCCTTAAGTGCGGAAAAGGTTAGACAGACAATAAAGCGCGCTTTAAGTTGTTAAAGCGCACCTATATTTGCACACACAAGAATTTCCAAACAGTGAGAACCCTAAGTCACTAGCTGACTCGGGATAAAACTCACCACTAAACTTGTATTGAATAAGAAAGGATTACAATCTCTCGCTTCAACACTTGAAGCTCACTCGTAAGCTCTCTCTTTACAATACTTGGAGTTTAGCTCTGAAGAACAAGAAGGCACTCTCAACACTCTCTGATTACAAACGAAATATCTCTTAAGCTCTCTCTAGCTTCCTATATTATCTCGGTTTGCAATCCCCTAGAGTGAATGTAATAGTACTCTATTTATACACAATCCTTAAGCTAAACCTATAACTCAATTTGTGTAACAAACAAAGACTAAGCACAATGCCACCTCATCAATCCGTGTGCCTTGATCACTTCACCAGAATTAATCAACGGCTTGGAGTGAATTGGTTTTGTTCTTCATGTGTTGATCCACGCCACATAAGCAATCCGTGTGCTTCAAGCTCTAACAAACTGGCGATCCCTGGAGTAGCGTCCCAAAGAGTGTAAAGTTCTTCTCGCACCTTCCTGTGCACACAACTTGCACTCTCCCGCTTTACCAGCCTTCATAGCGTGTGGATTTGTTCTTCTGCGCTCTGGCGCACCCTAAGCTTCAGTGGAACCTCGTGGTCAACTTTTTCAACTTCATTCAAGTGCGTCTCTACGCCCTCGAAGCTCGATCACTCTTACTTCTTGGTCTTGAATGGATTTATTAAACACCGTTTGCGAAACTTACTTTCTCCGCTTGGTGTTAAGCGCGACTGTGACCAGTCAAGCGCATCTCTAAGTGACTTAAGCGCATCCTTACAAATATGGCAATGACCTGGAAGACTTAAAAACACTAAGAGATTAAACATATTAGTTTGTTATCATCAAAACAAAGAGAAATAGATTAAGCTTTAACAAAACGATTAAAGCTCAACTAACAATATCCCCCTTTTTGATGATGACAAACTATAAACAGGTAAGCTCATGATTACTTTCTTAAGTGACTAAAATGAAGACAATAATATCAATTTAATCAAGTATTCAGATTCGGAATTGGATCAAAGTATCTTACCAAAGTACTTAACCATACCAGTTTTCAATTCCCCCTTAATTCAAGCACGATCTCATACTTCCCCCTTAATCAAAGAGGAATGTACCTGTGTTTTTCCCCCTTTTGACATCATCGAAAAATTCAAAGCAAAGTCATACTGTAAGAAAAATAGTAGAGTGCGCTTGCTAGCTAAGACGTCAGACAAAGCTCAATAGAGAACATTAAGCAACTAAAGTAAAGAATAGTCACGTCAGTAAGGCTCTCAGAGATATAAAAGTCAAACGCATACTTCATTTATAATTTTCACAAACTGGCACAAAAGAGGTAGGAACCCTAGCAACCTAATTCACAAAAAACTTAAACAAAGTAGAGAGAAAAGAGAGTAAGCAAAAGCGATTAAGAGCGCAACCATCACAACAGCTTATGAACTACCACCCCGTTCAGCGTCAAACTTCTCCTGAACCAGCTTCAGCATAGACGACATGAGCTCAACCATCTCGCTAAGACGCTTCTCAACCCTCTCTTGATGCGCTTCCATCGAAGCCACTATAACTGAAAGATTGGCAGAGCTAGAGGAGACTCGAGCGCGAGGGCTCAGCTCAGAGCGCGAGCTAGAATGGAGTTTCTCCTCAGACTTGGGCAAGAGAATAGCAATGATGGCATCCGTGGTAAGGAAAGTAGAACAAGCATAATCGGGAAGAGAGTTGTCGTACAAACCGTCGACTCGAAGCATCTTGCAAATTAAGTGTAGGAAGGGTAGAGGACCGGATGTGGCAGCGCGACACAGCACCAAATGGCTCATCATGAGTTGAGCAGTGTTGACGACCTGATTGGAAATAACTGCGGCCATAATGCAACAATCAGCTATAGTCACTTTGTCACGGTCATAATCTCTTGGCGTGATGTTGGTGATGATGAAGTGGTGTAGCAGGCGCTTGGCGGGGCGAAGCAGATCCACTGTAAGCGCTCCCTTAGGCACATTTGGTCCAAACACCGTCTTCTTCAGCGCAGTAGCACCAACTGGCCAATTTTTCTTGTAGAGCCGTCCGAACCCACTAGACTGCTCCGTCAGACCAATAGCCTTTGCAAGATCTTTAACACGAAAACATTCCTTAGCGTTACCTTTCCATGTGAAGTTAACTGAACCGTATTCCGGATTAGTCGCTGAGTACTTCAGAGTAGCATAGAATTGGTAAACCATGGCGTTGTTGCAGAGCGCTGGTTCTGTCTCAAGCGTATCCCATCCTTGAAAGCTCAACCAGGTGGCAAAGCGAGTGACATGGGAGGAATCTTGAAGGCCGGTCAACAGGTCAGGAGTCACTATCTCCGGAAATAAGAAGGAGCGCTTCTGTACACCCTGAGGAATGGCATGAAAATCTGTTAAGCCCATTACCTTGGTGCGCTTGGATCTGGTTGAAGCGCCAACTTGTTTCTGCTCTGGAGGAGGGGACTCGTGCTCGGACCCATCTGAGGACTCAACATCCTCTGAAACAGGTGGTGGAGGAGCTACGGCCTTGCACTTTTTACCCTTGCGGCGAAGCGCGTCACTTTGTCGATCAGGTTTCTGAGACTGTAAAGGAAGAGAAGACTGAGCACCAGTTCGAGGAAGGAGTTGAAACTCACCATCTTCGTCAGAGTCGGATGGTATAATAGCCAGAAGCTCTTTAGGAGACTGTAAGGATTGCGCTGGAGTCCGAATTTTAGAGCCAGGACGAGAGGGAGTGTCGATACTGAGAACTCCTTTACCTTTGGCTGGAGTCGTGTGCGACGTCTCGGCTTGAGGTCTTCCAAGCTCTTTAACTGGATCGTAGCCAGCGAGCTCTAAGTCTGAAGCGAGCAAATCCATATCCATCGGGGGATCATGAGAGAATAGGGGTTTTAAGGGGCTATCTGTGTTAGGAGCTGGGTCATCATTGCCGGTCAGGTCAATTGGAGGAGAGGCTGTTTTAGTAGCTGGGAAAGTTGTAGTTGGTGGTGGAGAGGCTGGTTTCGTGGAGGGAGAAGTTTCGTGAGATGCTGGGGTATTTTGAGAGGCAGGCTGAGTGGAGGAGGAGGCCTGGACAATTGATTGGATCTTGGCCCGTGTTTCAGGGTCAAGCTCATGAAGGGCGCTGAGAACTTTGTCCATGGTAGTGAGTGTAAGTGTAAAAATGGAGAATGAGGGTAGGAGAAGAGAGTAAAGGTAGAAGATAAGAAGAGGTAAGGTAGAATAGTGCGATGAATACCTCATATATATAGCTCACTCAACAACTCCTTAGCCACTTTAAACGCCAATCAGAAAATAGAGCCGTTGCACGTCCCAACGGTCCAATGAGAACACGAAATCTGCGCTAGGCCTGCGCATAGCCCCCAACGGCTATAATTATGACTGTTGCACTGCAAAAGGAGCCGTTACATCACACAAGAGGCAGGCGGATTTGACCAAAAAGGCATTTCTTCAAAGTTAAGCAAACCCAACTCGGAAGGAATTCCACCCAGATGCGCTGCAAAGCGCGATACACTGTAACACAGAAATGCACTGAAGACTGAAGCGCATGCTGAATCACCCCTGAATACTAAAACCGGAGAAGCACAACACTAATTGAGATGAGTAGATGTAAGAGCGTGATGTCCAGTTCAATTCTCAAACTACAATGTAAAGTAATTTATGAATAAAAAGATGCACATTTCATAGAGGGGACATTAGAGCATTCAATCACTCAAGGTTGATGTGGAAGTATGTGCATATACATGTAGCATGGTAATTTGGGCTTTATGTCACCAAATGAATACTTCTCTAATGTAGAGCTCAATAAAGGACGAGAGAAGCGTTACATCTAGTCAGGCTAAGGACACCTATGCAATGGATCATTTCTTAGGCATGTAATATGGGTAGAAGACGATCACCATTGTCACATTTTTGGCAAAGAAGAGCATGCATGGACTAGGATTATATCAAATCAAGCCAAACAAGTCAGACAAGTTCAGTACTAATTCATTTTAATGATCAACTAAAAGCATGAAAGACTCAAAGCTATCAAGCGCAAGCGACCATAGTTCGTACCTTGATACTAAGCTCGCTAATTCTAGTCAAATAGAGGAATACTTACAGTTCCATTGCCTCAAAGCTAATGGAGTCGAATAAGGCCAAGTTGAACCCTGAGGTTTAGGAATACCTGACGATTAAGCGCCTTAGTGAAGATATCTACCAATTGCCCTTCTGAAGATACGTGAATAAGCTCAATATGCTTGCGCTCCACATGGTCTCGTAGAAAGTTATGTCTTACGTCAATGTGCTTCGTTCTTGTATGATGGACAGGGTTCTTCGAAACACATATAGCGCTAGTATTATCACAAAATATAGATATAGTGTCAAGAGTAATACCATAGTCAACGAGCTGTTGCTTTATCCACAACACTTGAGCGCAACATTGCGCTGCAGCTATATATTATGCCTTTGTCGTTGAAAGCGCTGTACAGTTTTGTTTCTTGGATCCCCAAGAGACTAAGCAAGGGCCAAGGAACTGTGCCATACCACTAGTGCTCTTTCTATCAGCCAAGTAACCTGCATAATCTGCATCGGTATAGCCAACAAGAGAAAGACCGCCCCCTTTGGAATACCAAAGGCAAAGATCGTCAGACCCTTTCAAATACCTGAAGATGCGCTTTACATGAGAAAGGTGAGAAGCGCGAGGGTCTGACTGTGATCGAGCGCATACACTAACGACAAAAACAATATCAGGACGTGAAGCAGTTAAATACATTAGAGAACCTATCATACCTCGATACATGGTTTCATCTACCTTCTCAGCCATTAGATCTTTGTCCAGTTTTGTAGTAGTTGAGAGGGGAGTAGGGCAAGGTTTGGAGTTCTCCATTTGATACTTCTTAAGCAGCTCTTTGATGTATTTCTGCTGGTGAATCTCAATGCCTTCATCCATTTGGTTTACTTGAAGCCCTAGAAAATACTTGAGCTTACCAATCATGCTCATACTGAACTTGAGGCTCATGGTGTTCTTAAAATCTTCTACAAGCTGCAAGTTAGTAGAACCAAATATAATATCATCAACGTAGATTTGAACAATGAGAATATCACCTTTCACTTCCCTTATGAAGAGGGTTTTGTCCACCAAACCTCTCTTGTAGTCATTTGCCAACAAGTACTTAGATAGACAGTCATACCAAGCGCGAGGGGCTTGCTTTAGTCCATATAGCGCTTTGTCAAGAAAGTACACGTGGTCTGGATAAGCTGGATCTTCAAATCCTGGTGGTTGCTTGGCATAGACCTCCTCATTAAGCTTACCATTGAGGAAGGTTGTCTTCACATCCATTTGAAATAGCTTGAATCCTTTGTGCGTTGCGTAAGCTATCAACAATTGAATTGCCTCTAGACGAGCTACTGGTGCGTGCGTTTCATCGTAGTCAATGCCCTCTTGTTGATTGTAACCTTTTGAAACAAGACGCGCTTTGTTTCTTACCACCACTCCACTATCATCCAGCTTGTTTCTGTATACCCAGCGCGTACCAATAATGCTTCTATCACCTGGTCGGGGTAC
>NW_027367592.1:0-56681 GCF_046119375.1 Phyllobates terribilis
TAGCGGCAGTCATTCTCATTCCTGATTTGTGCATCAGGTCAAGTACATACCGCCGCTGAGACAAAAACAGACCAGTTGGGGATGGCACGACTTCAACACCCAGGAAATAATTTAGACTTCCCAAATCTTTAATGGAAAACCGATCAGCCAAGGTCTTCACGAGATTGGACAAAGATGCGGTACAATTTCATGTGACAATAATATCATCGACATACACCAACAAAAACATAGTGATCGAGTGTTTCATGTAGATGAATAGCGAAGCATCTGCTGTGGAGTTTAGAAATCCAATGAAGCGAAGGAAGACCCGCAATTTTGTGTACCATCCACGTATTGCAAGAGATCGTAGCCATCCAGTAAGGCTTCAATCTGGGCTTTCCAATTAATGTAATTGGAGAGGGTTAATTTTGTGACATCTGGGAATGAGACACAAAACAAAAGGATTTTCTGGATCTAGTCGGTTGCGGAAGGTGGTGGAGTCTGCGCTCATGGTGATAGAGATGTGTTTAGGGTACAATCTTTCCTCTTGCCAATACCATATAAGAGTACAGAACTCGATGGTCTTCATTATGTGTAGAGAATTACATATATACTGATATAATGAATGTACATGTGGAGATAATCAAGCTAACAACTTGCCTACTGATTATCCATATCTTAACTACTGTTGAACGAGTTTATTGAGAATATAAAACAATAATATAATACATTGGATATTGTTAATAGAAGATGCGTTGATGGAGCTCCTCTTTCAATTTGAGATCCGCGTCTCACAAGGAATCAATCGTGAGCTTGAGGACTTGGTAATAAAATGGACAAGTGTACGCCTGGCTCGAATCAATCCTCAGCCGAGTCCAAATCAGAATCTTTGGTGGTCCGGAATGGCACGTTCACTGCGAAAAGCGGATCTAGGTCGACAGCCACCCAATGTGATCTAATGGGAAGTCTATTCAGTGCGAGAACAGAGAAGGGTTTTTCTGTGAATCGAGGTCGACGACCACTCGTCGATTGACTACACGGCGAACCTCGTCGACGACGATGAGAAGGTTTTTGATGTGTGAGGAGTTGCCGACAGAGAGGGGTCGGAGGAAGGTTAGGGATTGGATTGGGTGAATCATCAAATCAGATATGAATTTTTAAAAAAAGTTAAAATAAAGAGGGTAATGTGGTTATATTTTAAAAAATGGATAGGTGTAAAATATACATTTCACATTTTTTGGCGGAATGGATACTGTTAATGAATTATTTCTGATAAAAACATTGAAATGTGGATAATTTTAAATAATTATAAGTATAAAAGATAAATTTTTCTAAATTTGAATAGATAAGTGGATTCGATAAAAAACGTTTTTAAAATATTCTAATTTCAGGTGCTGTAAAAAAAATTTGAACTTCATAATACGCTCCTAAAACCTTCCCTAGAACTTAACTACAGTCTACAATACAAGTATAAATGAGGGGAAAACTTCGTCTCCACCGCCTTGAAGTTTTCATTCAAAGCATTAGTTTCAATTCGACACCCTTCTTTCTTTTGTTCATCTCTCTCACTTCCGCTGAAAGCAATTCCCCACCTCTTTCTCCTTTCAAATCTTCCTCCGTTCTCCTCTCCAAATACCTTTTCCCCCTCAAACCCTAATCCCCAAATATCCAATTTCCGCCAAGTGCTTCCACCGACACCTTCCTTCTTATCATCGTCCCGCCGAAGCTCGTTTGGGCTTTCAACTTCACCGCACTCAATCTGAGATCGATCACTAAGGGTGATCAATTTAGAAATTGGAAGATCGCCAGCAATGTCACCTGCTGCGAGCGTAGAATTTCAAGTACCGGAAAACGGCCAGGAGAAGCGCCACCCAAACAGTTCCCCTTACTACCAATACCCTAATAATAGTTTCCCTAGTTGCTTGAAGTTTGATTACGGCAATGGAAGTGGCGTTGGCAATGGGAGCGATAGCTCTGGTGGATTGTTTAATAGCGGGCTTTCGTTTCATGGCTTCAGTACGAATGGCCGTGCCCAAGAGGTTCGATCGAAGCCGAGACTTGTTAAACTAAGGAAAGGAACTGGTTCTAGGACCTCAAGATCCTCGTCTGTCTCAATGAGTGTTGATTCAGGATTCAACCCGTTTCAGACTGGGTCACAAAGTTCCGATCAGTTGAAGCATGATAGTGGCTTATTGAGCAGCACGAAAATCAGCACTTCATCAGGTGTGCCTCATAGTTCTCCTTTTGTTTTCGGAGAAAATAATAGCTTAGGGGATTCAAATTTAAGATCAGATTGCACATATAATAAACAGAGAGGAGAAAGGCTTGATAGAACAGGGAATACGTTTGCCCATGAAACGTCTGGAACAAATTTGAATAATGACACTGGCAATTCTTGTTCTGGTTTGGCTCCTGGAAACAGGGAACCATCCAATAAGGAAAATCTGGAAACTGTTCCAGAAAGAGAGAGTGTCAAGATTGATAATACTGTCTTTGGCAGTGGATCGGTCACTGCTGAAATGCACAAGAGTGAAGCATTCCAGAATTACACAAGCTTTGTTTTTGGTGCTAGCAATAATAGGGAAGGACTCAATTCTAAGCAGGCAGACAAGAATCATTTGGGGAAAAAAGAATCAAGTTTTGGATCTCAGGACTGTAAGCATGACAATCATTTTGTACCTAAAAGAGTTGGAGTATCTGAGATGTCTGATCAGGAAAAAGTAGATATTTTCGCCTTTGAAAAGCTTTCAGATTATGAGCTATCTGAAGACCTTAAAAAATTAAATATTGATAATCTTTCAAAGGCTGCTCGTGCGAATGATGCATTTGTCTTCAGGAGCTCTAGATCTCATTCTACCTTATCTACTGGAACAAAGCCAAACCCTGAAAAGATGGATAAAGTGAAAGAAGCAGTAAATGAGAACCTATTTGTTTTTGGTGCAAGTGCCCAAAGTTCTGTTAAGTCTCAATTTTCACAAAATCCAGAAAAAGTTAAGGTAGCTATATCTGAAGAAGAGAAAAAGGCTGAACCATTTGGGTTTGCTTCATCTAGTATGAACTTTGAAGTGCCTCAGTGGGATAATTTTTCATTTTCTGCTAACAAGAATAACACTTCAGATGGAAAAGCTCAATATAGGGTGAGAAGTAGAACACATAGAGACATGAAGCCAACGAAAACAAAGGGAAAAACAAGGAAACATGAAAATCTAAAGCAGAAGTCACAGCAGGAAACTGAATCAGGTAAAAGTGCTCCACCCATTGATTCAACTGATTGTTACTCACCCATGGACTTTTCACCCTATGAGGAATCAAAATTTACTGAGCAGCATTTACCTGAGGGTTCTGCAAATCCACCAGTATCTACAGATGTGAACTGTACTCCATTGGGAAAATCAAATCTTATGTCCAGAGTAGATGCTGATTCAAGTGAAGATGATGACTCCGAAAATGAGGTTATTTCTAACTCTAAACAACAAGTTGTTTTTACTGCATCATCTTCAAATCAGGGTAATAAATTACCTATTACGCGCCTGCCTAAGAAAAAGTACAAGGTTAAGGTTGGACATGGCTCATATGCGAGTAGTACCTCATTTACTGGCAAGAAACAGGTTGAAAATGATGTCATGTCCACTGAAAGCAAAGTGAAGGTTAAATCCATGGCAAATGAAGAGAAGTTCACATCTTCATTAAGCTCTGCTGAACAATCCTGCGAGGAATGGCGACTGAGGTAATTTTTCATGATGGTTATACTTTTTTGCACTCTGATTGAAGTATATTCTAACTTTTTTCCCTCTATCTGACTCTTGTTGCATCAGAGGAAATCAAGCATATAAAATTAGAAATCTGCAGAAAGCTGAGGATTGTTACACACGGGGGATAAACTGCATACCCTCTGCTGAAGCATCAAAAGCAGTTGTTCTGTGTTACAGTAACCGAGCTGCCACTCGAATGGCTCTTGGTAGGGTTAGGGAAGCCTTAAAAGACTGCCTTATGGCTCTTACACTTGATCCTGGTTTCCTCAAAGCTCAAACGAGAGCTGCAAAGTAAGCCCCCTTGGTTTAATTAACTGCATTATGTTTTGTTACACTTTTATGTTTGATCTATTGATAATTGGTTTGATGTTTTACATGTATTTTTGAGTTTTTTACTTTAGCACTGCTCTCTAGTTCATCCAACTCTTCCTGAGTTGAGTATGTCATATAAAGATAATTATGTAAGCAGATAATGTTTGAGAAATTCCTTATGGATGCTATATATACCAACTTTTATGAATAATGTGCGCTTACATTTCATAGACTGTCATTTATTAGATAGTCAGAGATTTTGGGGGCTTGTTGGAGGTTTACCTCTATATGAAGACTAGAACTGTAAAATACTTAACTTTTTAGTGGGATTTTACTTTTCAGACTTATGCCTGGAATTTTTACTTTAAGTTCAGGTTATAAATCATGATATAGTACATGCAATAATTCCTGGATGAACTGAAAATTATGTTGCCTTCATTCAGAATTTCTTGATACATTTATTTGTCATAATGTCTTGTCTCAAAAATTCTTTTGTAATACCAGTGGTTGTTTTATAATGATTAACGTATCTGTTTCATACATTTATTAGTTGTCGTCTTATGCTGGGCGAATTAGAAGATGCACTCCAAAATTTCAACAAGTGCATGGAATCAGGAGGCAGTATATGCCTTGATCGTCATCATGTTATTGAGGCCTCTAATGGTGTACAAGCAGCTCAGGTGCTTTCTCCAACATTCTCTGTTATTTTTGTCTATGGTCACAAGTAACAGTTTATTTTCCCTATATTGTTTTGCAGAAAGTTGCAGAGCATATCAGTCGTGCTGATGAGCTTTTGAAGCTAAAAACATCTGAAGGTGCTGAAACTGCTTTGGGAACTATTAATGAGGCCTTGTCAGTAAGTTTATATTCAGAGAAGCTGCTTGAATTGAAGGCAGAATCACTTTGCTTGGTAGGTTTTGCTGTTATTTTTCAATTGAACTCTGTATTTGTTCTTGGTTTCATTACTTTTTTTTATGTTAACAGTTACAGAAGCACGAGGATGCCATACAACTGTGTGAGAAGACCCTTGAATTTGCTGACAAGAACTTCCCTTTAAAGTCGAATCTGAAGAGGTGGAGGCAATATATCTTAGCCAAGTGCTACTTTCACCTCGGAAAGCTTGATGTAGCTTTGGGTGTGCTTGATAAGCTTAAGTAAGTCACAATTTCAATTAATGCAATTTATGCAAGTTTTATTGCAGTGAATAAAATTCTGACTGATTCTGGTTTTAATGGTTAGGAGCGGTGGAGATTCTCAAAGTTCAGATCCTTTAGCTGTCACCATTACCGAGCTACTTAAGCACAAGGTTTCTCTCATCCATAGCTTTTTATCATTTAGTATTGATCAACTTGATAAGGATATGAAGGAAATGAGATTAATATGTTGAAAACTTAGTCTTGTTGGCATTTTATAATATATGTTATTCTTGTGGAGCAGGATGCAGGAAATGAAGCATTTCGATCAGGAAAACATAGTGAAGCTGTGGAGCACTATACATGTGCTGTATCATGCAGCATTGAATCACGGCCTTTTGCAGCAGTCTGTTTTGCTAATCGCGCTGCCGCTTACCAAGCACTCGGCCAAATTGCTGATGCCATTTCAGATTGCAGTGTTGCAATCGCTCTTGATCCAAATTATTCAAAGGTTTGTGCTACTCTTAGTTGTCCTATGATTGAATGAATCAAGTTTAATGTGAGCTTAGCTATCATGAGCTTAATGCACCACTTGAGTTATATTCCCTTTTTGTATAAATACATGTCTTTGTAGACATTTTCACACAAATTAAGGTTAATAATTGAATAAGGGTAAATATGGTAAAACAAAGGAAAAGTATCATGAGTTCCTTCCAACGCATAGTTTTGTTTCTCATTGTCATTTTTGAAAATTTACATTTAACTTGGGAGCAAAAATTGAAGTTGCAGTTTTCTTATGCTAGTTCTATTATTTGTTTATGTAAATCTACTGCTCTACTATATTGTAGCCCTTGATAAGAGCGCCTGGACATCATTTTTTTCGTGTTATTCTTGAGTTATATGTTATTTTTGACATTCTTTGAAGGCAATATCAAGGAGAGCAAATTTGCATGAGAAGATTCGGGACTACAAACAAGCAGCCTGTGATCTCCAAAAGCTTGTTTCTATTCTTGAAAAGCGTCCCCTGCAAAAGGAAAACAATCCGGTTCTAGCAATGACAAAGAACTAGACCAAGTACACCATCGCCTTTCTTCAATGGAAGATCTTGCTAAAAAGGAAACTTCTTTAGATCTCTATCTTATTCTGTAAGAATCTTAATCCAGAAAACTTGAGTTTGATATCTAAACATGGTAAGTCTCTTCATCTGTTTTACTGTTTGTGTTTCTCAATGACAGGGGGGTAAAACGTGCTGATACCGCAGCTGAAATTAAGAAAGCTTACAGAAAAGCAGCGCTGAAGCATCATCCTGACAAGGTATTACTGCCCTTTTCTTACCCTGATTTTTTACCCTGTTTATTATTAACTGTTATTATATGTATGTAGGCTGGGCAGCTATTGGTGCGAAGTGAAACTGGCAATGATGGGCGAAACTGGAAGGAGATCGCAGAATTGGTCCATAAAGATTCAGATAGGTTGTTCAAAGTGATAGGAGAGGCATACGCTGTACTTTCAGATCCTGAAAAGGTCAGTTATTACGCGTTTACTGTACTCAAGAAATGCTGTTCTTTGTGTTGAACATTATGTTTAAATATGCAGAGGGAAGAGTATGACTTGAAAGAAGGTGCCCAGAGAGTGAACAGAGGTGGTTCATGGAGTAGAAGAGAATCTGATCGTTATGGTTACAGTGGCATGAGAAGTGCTCCAAGAGCGAGTGCGTCATCGAGAGAATCTGACAGTTATTATGGTTATAATTACAGCGGCGACGGCGCTTCAACGAGGGAATCTGATAGTTATGGTTATAGTGATAATGGATACTCGTATCCGTTTGAGAGGAGCAGCAACAGGAGACAGTATTGGCAAGGGGGCAACGAATCAAGGACTTCTTCCAGATGGGAATAATGTTTTGCTGTTTGCTCTGTTTTATACTGTCTAGGATCACAATAAGTAGGGTTTTTTTGTTACGTGTCTAGCAGTTAGAATGATCTATATTGGATTCTTCACATATTTTTTATACAAAAGTGAGTTCATGTTATTGTTTTTATGGAAAATACTATAAAAAGCAGTTCCTTTGTTTGTTTTAATGTTCCCTTCAATATAAAAAAAACTTATTTAATATTCTAAAATCTCTAATTTATTATTAATGGTTGAGATTTAGTATCTACAAATTAAAACTTAAGCATTGAAAAATACACCAATAGTGCAGAGGCTTGTGGTGCACAAAATCGTTCCGGAACGAAAAAAATGGACCGGACCGGTCTGATGTGATTCAGTCTGGTCTTTGGTTTAAGATTTTACATATTTCGGGCTCGGTCCGGTCCAAAAATCGATTCAGACCGATATTTAAAAAAATAAAATAAAAACTGTGCAATATTAGTTATATAAGGATATATATATAGGTTATTAATATTTTTTAATATTTCAAAGTAGTTTTTATAGATGATATAATTCTATATATATATATAAATAAAATATATTATAAAGAACAAATTTTATATATTTTCAATAAAGTTATAGTTTCGGTGCAAACATGGACCGGACTGATATTTTCAGTCCTATCTTCGATCCATGAACTTTGCGAATTCTGTCCGGTCCAGGTTTGGACCGATGCTCATTCCTACTAAGGAGTGCACCAGTCTAGTAGTCTGCACTAAAGAGTTTAAGATTTAGAATTTGATATAATAAATGTAAAAACCCTAAAAGAAACACAATAGGATATTGGAAGCGCAAAAAGGGAATAGAAGATTCGCCCTATACCTATAGTACATATCTTTGCAAGACATTTATGATGTAAACATGTCAAGGAGTAGTATTCACAATACTTCATCTTCTGTAAATTCTGACTTATTTTAAGACCTGGCTACCAGTAACTTCGATTTTAGAGCAAAACATACTTAAAACACATGCCCTAACGCTTCTTATAGAATGGCCATATTCATACACTGGAGTTCTATGTTATATATGCATGAGAGGCACCTAAAGTATTAAGGGATTACACAAAAGCCGTTTAGGAGACACTACAGGGGATGGATTGGGCAAGTTATTCTTCTATGCCAATTCTACCCAGAGTTGATACACAACAACTAGTGTTCCTCCACAACGCTAATTCAGGATAAATATACACGACGCTTGCTCATGGGCTCGACAGATTCCTCAGATCTTCCTCCTTAGCATACCAGCTGGGTATGATCTTAGATATGTGAGGGTAAAGATCCTTGTACGCGTTTCTTATTGTACCTTCTGCAACTCCCGTAGCAAGGGATATATCTGCACCACATTCAATACAAGTATTGCAATTAAATTCAATGACAAAATAATATGTTTTCTGGATAAATTTCTCAAAAGTAATAGGATATAAACCTCGCAATGGCTTCTTCTCTTCAGAAAGTTGTGTTATAATATAAATAACAGCAGCTGCAATGGATATTGGACTTCTCCTGCAGAGATCAAGATACAAGAGAATTTCAATACTTCAACCAGGTAGAAAATTAGACAAAAACAAAATTCAATTTCTGACCTTATGTCGAATAGTTCAGCTTTCCCTACAGCCTCCTGAGCTGCCTTGACAGATTGATTATTCATACCGAGGTTAGAGCAAAATCGCCTCTGCGGACAAAATCAAAACGAAACAGCATGTTGGAAAAAATCTGCAGAAGAAGAAAAATAATTGCATGCTTATTTTAGAGTGCATACCAGGAAATCTCCAGCATGTATGGTTCCAATGTCCACCTGGTCCATTTCGACTTTCAACTGTTTCACTATGTACTCTTTTGCTCTACCAATCTCTTTCTTTGTAGCACCATTTGCAACAGAACATATTTCTAGCAATTCATAATGGAAAAGAAGCTCAGATGTAAGCTGTAAAAGAGTTGATATTAAATTTAAAGAGTGAATCTAGTACCCTTTACAGTTCGTGGCTTGTCTTCTTGCCGACAGGCTATGTATAGGCAAGCAGCCAAGATTGCATCTTGATTTCTTCCTCTGCTAGACTTCTGATCTTCCACCTTCTTGTAGATTTCACTGGCCCGATCCTTCATATAAGAGTTCATAAAATACAATCATAGCTATCATCTAAAGTAGAATAGTCCTACTTATTTCCACACCCCAGATACATTACATGAATAATATTGATCAATCATTGACTATAAAAAGTAAGTCCCCTCCTTATGATACTGTTATGGTATTTTTTTTCAGTTTGTAAAAAACTTCATGCTAAGCGCCGAACAAGGTACTCACTGCACATGCAAATGTATATACAATGTGCATAGAAGTGTCTTTTGTGACTTGTGACAAACTATCTTCAGACTCTAACATTAACCAATAGCAAAAAGCACAACAATAACGTACCTTTATGGTTGCAACCAGACCCAATCTGAAGAAAAAAAGCAGTCCAGTCAGCATTTAAGGAGCTTTATAGTGAAGACTCTAAACATTAGTGAAGCATATTCATAATAAGGAGCCAGAGATAGATATAAAGTTTCCACCTTTGTCTACTATACTCCCTTCTTTCACTAAATAATGTCATTTTAGCCTCACATTTTTGTTTAGAAAATGTTGTCATCCTAAGTTACAGAAATTTGTTATTGAAATTCTTTACTCTTGAGTTATGAATTATAGAAAGAAGTAATAAGTACATAGGCTAATTGTTGGATTCCTTAGTTACTGTGCAAACGTCAAAAATGACAATCTTTGAAGAGGAGGTTGTATATAACAGATATTTAAGCAACCAAATTATCATTTGAGTGGTGCATGCTTGAATAGATGTGATAAGAAACATGACAAAAAGAATGCCAGCCTTTTCTAGCAACTCAAGACCTATATTTACTTGCCTACATAATATCCGAAAACTCATCAGTCATCACAAGCTCATGCACTTTGCTCAAAGTTACAAGTGTCTATTTACTACTGTTACTACACCAAGTTAAAAAAAAAACACCAAAAACTTGCTCACAAGTCGGACAAACGCAAGCAAGCAACAGATTTCAGATATAGTACCAAAAGTGCGAACGCCTAACCTATCAGCCATAGTGGCAATGGTCTTGAAGGCGGCGATGAGAGTCCGGTCAGGGTTTGAGCCACGGTTCTGCCACCGACCTAGTGAAGACGACAGGAAGTCACCAGTAGTTCCGTTGGGCTTGGAAATGACAGTAGAGAGGCCGCCATCAGTAAGCAAAGGATTAGTAGGGCCGCCGACACGGACGGGGTCATTGTCGTTGGACTCGTTGGCGAACGTCCTCCACTCCGACGTCTCGTCAATGGAGTGGGACTCCAGCACAAGGCCGCACTCCGAGCACACAGTATCTCCGGCGGAGTGATCGAACACCACCTCTGTGCTTCTTTTACAGTCTGAGCAAAACGCGTCCATCTTGCAATCAATTTTCGATCTCAACTCGCCCTTCCTCGATTCGAATTACTCTGCTGCGAAAGGATTGATGAGGAAGGAGTAATTTGTTCAATCTATGAATTAGGTTTTGTGGGATTACGCGCTCTCTGGTCTCGCGCTCTACAGAAAGGTGAGAGAGAGGATTCTGGATGAAATTTGTGGGTATTTATAAAAGCAGTAGTTGTTGCGTTTATATTGTTGTTAACGATAATCAGTACGGCTCACGTGAATTTTGCGCGTGTGGGTGGACACCAGTGCTTACCTGCTTCCGCATTTTATTTTTTTTAACGAGTAATGTATAGGCCCATTTTCTTAGAGCAGATGACACGAATCATTTAAGTGGACGATCTTTACAAAATTTTACAATCTGGGAGAAAAAGTGGTTGATGAGGGTCTCTTGTCGGTCTACCATGCTAATCACTTCAAAAATCATTGTTGAATTTCATCTGGACTTTGAGAGGAAATCAACTGTTTGATTATCGAGAAGTTTAATGTGATTGAATTTGATCGTCTCGATAGAGGAGCTTAAGGTGTGGATGTCTTGAATGATTGGGTAAATTTCCTCGTTCGTCTCGTCATCTATTTTATCGGTAAATATTGGGTTACCTCGTTCGTCTTGTCATCAAATTTCGATTTTTCTTTGGTGACAAGACGAACGAGGTAACCCAATATTTACCGATAAAATAGATGACGAGAATAATAACTCTTTTCTAAAAGAAAGTTTAGGTTTACATTACATTATTTATTTTATTATTCTTATAAACCTAAACTAAACTTTCTTTTATTTTATTATAGTCCATTGTTTAAGTTTAGGTTTACATTACATTATTTATAATAAAATAAATAATGTAATGTAACCCGAAAAAACCAAAGAATAATAAAATATTGGTTTTTTCGGGTTACATTACATTATTTATTTTATTATAGTCCATTGTTTTTAATATATGCCCGAGAATAATAACTCTTTTCTAAAAGAAAGTTTAGGTTTATAATATGGGTCTTTTCGTTTCGTCATAAAAAATACTTTTAAGTATTTATTTTCTTTTTTCAGAAAATAAGCACTCATTTGATTTGTTCGGTTCGTCCATCTAAATACTACAAAACAGAAGCAATAAAATGATGCTTTTAAAAAATTAGAAGTACTTCTTTTTAGTTTCTTTTACGATTTCACACTTTTCCTCATTTTCTATTTCTAGACAATAAACATACATTAAATAAAAATATCAGCACCAGTAACAACATTAACACTAGCAACAACGTTGATGAACCGAACAGACATCTCTTGAAATATGGATTTTATTTTTATCTTTTTGAAAGACGAGGTATGTGCTTTATTAGTTCTGTGCTTAATTAGTTGTAGGCTATTACAAGCCCAAAGATAAAAGGCCTGAGAGGCTGAACTCCATAATTTTTCATGCAAAAAGTTAAAGCTGGTGAACAGAAACAGATAATACCTTTCATTTTCTTTGAGGGCCATCATTTCCATATAGTTTTTTTAGGGCCATCATTTTCATATAGTTAGGTCGGTTCATATTTTAAACTATCAGAAACTTGAATAGTTTTAACATTTCAATTTTCATGCTGGGCGGATCGCGCTATTTTCAATAGCACTAGTCGTCTTAATTACGTAATATTTGTATATTTAACGTCGGACGTCTTCTTCCTCGCATATAATAAATTTATATGTTTGCGTGACGTTGGAGCGGTGGCGAGTTATAGTCAAGCAAACAATTTTAACAAGTAGCTGATACAAGTAGCTGATACAAGCATGTTACTCGTGCAACCAGGTTGCTGATAGAAATAGGTTACTCGTGCAACGAGACAACTGACAAGAAGTTGAACGAAATTTAGCGAGGAGGGTTTGCTTATCCTGGAAGACTTCCTGGCCGCTCTATAGATAGAGTTGAAGACTCTCATTCGAAGGGACCTCCATCCGGAACCGATGAGAGCATGCCGGTCATCGAGGGTCAGTGATCGGGTTTTCAGAACCGGAAGGCTTAATTAATTCCCGGTCAATGTTTAGTCTCCCGCTAATTGGGATTAGTCGTCCTTTAATCCGTTTCTTAGCTTACTAGATATCTCGACAGCGTTTGTAAATTCGTCAAATAGGCTTAATAAAGATAGAAGAGTCAAACTTCTGGCATATATTGTGTTGGAAATGTATTATCGGGTGTTTCTGATTAGTTTAAGTTTTTGGGAGCCTTCACTGATTTGACCGTGGGGACCTCCTCACCTTCTAGGTCGACAAGCACACTATGGACGGAAGGCTAGAGAGAACGCATCAAGGAAGATGCTCATGTACCAGACGCAGCAACATGATACAATTACCTTGGTGATATTGGGCCTTCAATATCATAGGTGACGTGCTATATATTTCTACAGTGGGACATGCAACATATCTGATTCATGTGCTATCTACACCACGTAGTTGAGTCATCGACTATATATATGCAACACTAAGGCCATTTTTGTGGGCTAATATGCGCTATCAGAGGTTGTATGTATATGCATAAATATTGTTGTGTGGGTTTGAGGACTACAAAGAGGATACCGTGATCAGTGTTCGAACCTCAAGCGTAGGTGGAGTTTAGTGAGGACGTGGGAGACATGGAAGACGCACCATGCCATTGGTGATCGACATGTGTCATGTAGAGCGGGCATGATCGGCAGGGGTCGCATGTGGTGAAAGAGGTTGAAGGTTTTTGTCTACGGAGAACCTCAAGGTACCGCTTTGAAGACCGCGGTCTCCCTTTGTTGTTTGATTGAGATAGAGGCTTGTGTTGTGGTTCGTGGTGGCAGAGGATGAGAATCACGCATAAGGGGAGCACCCTACCTTCATCATTGGTGAACATGGAACGAAGGCCAGTCGACGTGTTGGTTAGGGCTCGAGATGCTATACTCTTGAGATGGCAACAAGAGGGTCGAGGAAGACAATCAGGTAAGAGCGAAAGCGTTAAAGCTTAGCTAGATAAGGTAAGGCGCGTTGGACAAGTGTTGGCGTGAAGGTTTGACGACGATGGTTGAGCGCGTCGACGGTCGGCCATACAACACGGGTTACAATTCAATGTCGGGGCTCTGGCATGTTGGTTGCAAGAGTGTTGCACAACTCACTTCGGTAATAGGTAACAACGTGCGGATACTGCAATCTCGGGACCACCTTCTTCACCAAGTAAGCTAGGGAAAGGATGAGCCTCAACCGTGATGTAGAAGTCGATGGTGACCATCGAGCGCGGTGACCAGAGAAGGGATGATAAGGGCCAAAACCAAGCGTGGTGGACATCGTGCTCGATGGAGAGAGTCATGAGAGTTGGTGAGGCTAGCTTTGGTTGTCGCAACAATAAGAGTCGGGGTCGACGATTCCAGCGTAACGGTTGTGTGGAGGTTAACGCGATGGATGGAGTCTATGATTTGTTCATAATAGTTGTAAGCGGGTGGGCACGATACAACCATGCATGTGAATTCAATGTGCAATGTGAAGGATGAGAGAAGGTGGCGTTGAAGAAATGCCATGCATGAGCCAGGAGTGAACCCCCCAAAAGGACATTAGTGGGCAGGGTTGCTGTATTCCTTGAGAAGATAAAACCAGCGAGGCCCGAAGTGTTGGATATGAGGCTTCTCCACAAGCAAAGTTTCGGAACTTAGAGCTTGTTTTAATGGCGGAAGAGAGAAGCATACTTTTATGAACAAGAACATAATTCTCCAAAATGTGAGAACCTTGATTCAACGTGAATCTAGGGTTAAACTCACAGCTTTCTTTGTATTAAGCATTCTCAAATTTGTGCTCTTACAAAAGGATTCTCTCTCTTTCGTTTTCTCTCTAACACAAAATCTATTGAGCTACCTTACCACACTCTCAGAAATTCACAAGTCACGAACCTCTCAAAGGTTCATTACAATTCCTATTTATAGAACGCTATAAAATTAAGCTTGCTATACAAAACTAATTAGCAACGTGCTTTAATTCCCATTGGCCTTCAAGAAAGGAATCTTTAGTCTGTTAGCGCGCTTCGCCTCGTCCAATCCAGACTTGCCATGTAGAGAAGCTTGCTAACCGTCTCCGAGCGCGCTTTCACTTGTGCAACAACTTCTTGACACGCGTACGGTGATGAATGCACAATCTTCTTGCCACTTGCTTATTCAAGAAAAGCAATTAACACGTGCTAAATAAAGTAGCTTCAACAATAAGCGCTCTTTTCTTCTTCTGAGTTATTCTCGATTCTTCTCTCAGATGTTCACTGGTAAGCTTTCTCTCTTCAGCTCCCCTAAGGTCGCTGAACTGGATATACATAAATCTTCTAAGCGAACTTGAGATCAACTGGATTTCTTCTAAGCGAGCTTCGCGCTTCGTACCTTACACTTGTAAGCTACCTTCACGTGCTTTAAACTCTACACATACTCGAGTTCCATTAAAATGAATAAGTTTGTAACATCAAAACTAAGAGAAACTAAGTATGCTACCTCAGCTTAACTAACAATTTCCCCCTTTTTGATGATTTCAAACTTATTTGAACCATTCATAAAGAAACATATAGATCTGATAATATCTCGCTTGAAGAATTAGAAAGGTGAAATTTTCACTTACACATCACTTTACCTTTCTCCAGTTTGCTTTTCACCCCCCTTGAGATTAAGACATGGGTTTGAATCCTTCTTGACTTTGGTGAATGTTTAAGAATGCCTACACGCACACTTCAAAATTTCCCTCTTTGACATCATCAAAAATGCATTCATAGCACAACATTATGGAACTTTCAAAACTCCTTAAGTATACAAACTTCTATAACATGCATGAATGTCAGTAAGGTCAAGGTATGCAAGTCAAACAAGTAAGCAATCAAGCACAACCAGTGAAACTTAATAAGCATGCCTTTATATTCATAAAAAAACTTGCAGCAAACACATCAACAAAATACATGATAAGGCTAGCAATAAGACTTGTAAGCTTAGACCAAAAGGCTTAGAACTGGGCAAGATTGAGAGATGAGATCATTCTTTCCTCTGAGCAACACTTTTCTCAACTTGAAGCACCTCACTAGCAACTTTCGCTATCTGGGTAAGCTGGTACGCTATCAGCGAGAGTTTCTCAACTTGCTCCCTTGAGCTTTCTCGAACTGCCTTTTCAATACGGTCTAAAGCTTGCATAACAACATAATTAGTCACAATAGACTTCGAGCTGATCACTGGTTCTTCATAGACTTGTAATTTAGCAGGTGCCTTCACTTCAGGTTCATCTGATTCATCCATATCTTCTAGATCTTCTGAGACCTTCCCAGTAAGAACTTCATCAAACTGTTCTTCGTTCTCTGAGATGTAAATACCATGCTTTTTCATCAGCTTCTTGATGATGTGCGGGAAGGGGATGTCAGCTTTAGTGTTCGCCATGGATGTGTACATGTGGGTGTACATAATATGTGGCGTGTATATCAACTCATGCTTGAGGCACTTATGCAGCGAAATTCCATCACCTATAGTGACTACATCTCGCTTGTCCTTGCGAGGCATTATATTTCGAATAATTATGTAGTGCACTATACGAAGAGGATATGAAAGAAAATCAATCTTAAGCTCCTTTTCGTTTGCGTAGTCACCGAAATAATCTTGCTTGAACCTCGAGGCCAGTTCTTCTTAGCTACGAAACTCAAGCTACCTTGCCCAGTAGACATACCAATCCCCTCAGCGAACTCATAAACTAGAATAAAAATCGGCTTCTTATTCCACGTTAACACAACCATTTCTCTTGGGTGATTTGCATCGACTGGCTCATATGGCTTCAGGTTCAAATAGAAGGCTTTGATCATCTTAGGATTAGCCCGTGTGAGCGCTGTTTCGAGATTGTCCCACCCTTATAAATTCAGCATTAGGAACGCTTCCTCGAGATCAAATTTCTCCTTCAATGACTTCCAGGTCAGATTGTGTGGAGGCCATGGTAGAAATGAAATGAGAGATGGATGGGCATGGGAAATTTGAGTGTGAGTAGGGGACGAGAGAGTAGAGAATGAGAGTTGAGGAATTTAGAATTAGGTGAAGGTGTTTAGGAACAGTGGCATTTACCTATTTGTAAAGTCGCTCAGGACTCAGACTACTCGCAATGTTTGAATCACAACGGTCATAAATGCAACAGCTCTCTCCGGCTGTCCAACGGTCAAATTTGGCGCAGAAAACGCTTTATCCAGCAAACCCGGACACGCGCCAACGGCTAGTGCAACAGTCACTAGAAATGTGACACGTGGAGACAATAAACACCACACACTTTTAAGCGTCCCTTTAGAGCAACACGTACAAGCGTGACTCATTACGATGCTCAGTCTTACCCATGAAGTGAAGAAGCGTGACTTAACAAGGAAGAAAGTAATAATGTGAAAAGTAAACAACTTACACTGTGGCATAAAATGATACTTATGTACACAAAAAAATGTAACATATAATTTGACATGTAATGTACAAAAATCATGACATTATGTGCACACAATGGACAACAGAATATAGGAAACACATAGTCATACACATGTGTAGGCACAATAACATTTTCACTCATGAATACTTCCATATGTAGCTAAATGGGTTAGGAAGCGTTATAGAGGAGAGGGATTAAGGGAGGGAAGCATAAACATGAATCATTTCTCGTCTTAGATTACTAATGAGCTAGAAGCGATCATCATGTTCTTACTAGGGTAGAAAATGAATAAGCATGCAAAATGATAAGCACATAATCATGAAGAATGCTCAATGTAAATCATGCTTCTTATGACCCTTTGGGTGTAAATAATATATGCAAAGAAGAAAGTACTAATCCTCGTTCTTAAGTTCCCCAATGAAGTAAAATGGTGCATAATTTAGTCAATGGAAGAGGAGCTTATCATGCTTAACAGGGTTACCCTAGTCAATGGGAAGCATTCCTATAAGTAATCTCAAGTGTAGAAAGGCAGCATGTTGAGAGGTTTAGTGAATATGTCAGCTACTTGTTCCTCCGTTCTACAAAAGGTTAGCTTGATATTCTTCTTCTCTACATGGTCCCTTAGAAAATGATGTCGTATGTCAATGTGTTTGGTCCTTGCATGATGTACAGGGTTCTCAGAGACGTTAATGGTGCTGGTGTTGTTGCATCTTATCTCGATTGTGCCCAGCTTGACTCCATAATCTACAAGCTTCTATTTGAGCCACACAACCTGGGATACACATAAGGCCGCTGCGATGTATTTAGCTTCCGTGGTAGAGGTCGTTGTGCAGTTTTTCTTCCTGGATCCCAAGATACAAGTGAGGGGCCTAAGAACTGTAGCATGTCTGATGTGCTCTTGCGATCAACTAGGTAGCCAACATAATCAACGTTCGTGTACCCAATGAGCGAGATAGAGCCACCCTTAGGTTACCACAAACAAAGATTGTCTAATCCCTTTAGGTAGAGCAAAATTCTCTTGATGTTGACTAGGTGGATTTCCCAAGGGTCGCTTTGAGCTCTAGCGCAGAGGCTCACTGCGAACACAATGTTTGGAAGTGAAGTTGTAAGGTACATAAGGGAGCCCACCATTCCTCTATAGGTAGTCTCGTCCACCTTCTCTCCATTCAAGTCTGCATCTAGCTTGGTCATCATGGAGATGGGAGTGGGAAAAGGTTTGCTGGAGTCCATAGAGAACTTCTTCAAAATCTCCCTTAAGTACTTTTGCTGGTGAATCTGAATGCCATCTTCCTTTTGAACTGCTTGCAATCCAAGGAAATAGGTAAGCTTACCTATTAAGCTCATATTAAACCTGGAGCTCATAGTATCTTTGAAGGCGTGCACAAGATCTTCATTAGTAGACCTAAATATGATGCCATCAACGTACATCTGAACGATGATGAGGTCACACTTAAGCTTATGAAGAGAGTCTTGTCCATAGCTCCCCTTCTATAGTTATGCTTGATGAGGAACTCAGACAAGCAATCATACCATGTGCGAGGGGCTTGCTTTAGACCATAGAGAGTAAAGATATAACAGATGGTCTGGGTAAGATGGATCTTCAAAACCAAGAGGTTGCTTCACGTACAACTCTTCATTCAAGCTGCCGTTGAGAAAAGCGGTCTTGACGTCCATTTGGTACAGTTTGAAGTTCTTCAAGGCGGCGAAGGCAACCAATAGTCGAATAGCCTCCAAGTGAGCTACATGAGCGTAGGTCTCGTCGTAGTCTATCCCTTCTTGTTGACTATATCCCTGTGTCATCAGTCTTGCTTTGTTCCTCACAATGTTCCCTAAATTGTCAAGCTTATTCCGGAAAACCCAACGCGTCCCAATGATGGACTTGTTAGGGGGCCTGGGAACGAGCCTCTATACATTATGCCGTTTAAACTCCATGAGCTCTTCATGCATCGCCACTATCCAGTCTGGATCCAGGAGAGCTTCCTTGACGTTCTTGGGCTCGATCAGAGACACAAAAGAGTAAAACACCATGAGATTATTGAGTTGGGAACGAGTGAAGACTCTGTCTGCGAACGGAGTAAGAATCTGGTCTGGCTTATGCGAGCTCTTTTGTTGATAGTTGCGCGTGTTCATCGTGACAACTTCGGGAATGAGATCGAGTGAAGCTGGAGCAGTGTGAGTAGAGATGGAATTTTCTGAACCGGCACCGGCCCCGGTTCCATGGAACCGTGGGGGTCCCGGTCCCGGTCCCGGTTCCACATTTCCCCGAACCGGGAACCGGCGGTTCCGGTTCCGTTCAATTAATTAACAACATGTATTTTTTAAATTAAATTGAGAATATTTTGTTGAATTAAATAAAATTATTTAAGATATTTAACATTTTAACTTTGATTTTAAACTTATAAATCAATTTATTTAACTTTGTATTTAAACTTGTATTAACTTTATAAAATTATGAAGTTATAAGTTGTAAGTTTTATATATTCTTTATGAAGTTATACTTATAAGTTATAATGTTATAAAGTTGTAAGCTTATATATTTAATTTTATATATTTAAGTTTGTTTTGAATTAATTTAATAATATATTTAACTTTAAAAACACAAAAAGTTATAAGTTGTAAGTTTTATATTGTTTATATGTTCTTTTCAAAATATAGTGTGAAATTATAATAAAAAGTTTACTTAAGTTTATTTTGAAGTTAAAAAATAATGTTTGAATTTATATTTGACTTTATAAAAACTTTGAATTTAACTTGAATTCGACTATGTATCTTATTTTACTTTGAAGTAAAGTTTTACTTTGAATTAAAGTTTTAAAACTCCTTTGGAACATATCGGGTCCGACCAACCTCACCGCATGCCTGTTGTGCGAATTTAGATTGGAAGGAAACCCATTTTATTCCGGAGTACTATTACGAGTGAGTTTCCAAGTTGTACTTCTCATCGTAAGTTTGTCGATTAAATGTAAAAAAAAATTAAAAAATTGGGGGCTTGCACTTAATATTTACTTACTTATTAAGTTGCCTACGTATCCTCTCGGGTCCATTAGAGGAATCAAAGCCCACGTAGTTCTCTTACCTCTTAACGTTTGGAACCGCTTACCTACGTGTTGGTGCCGGATGAGGAGGCGTTCCCACCATCGGAAGAATCGGTGCGCATAGTTGTTGCATCTCCAACCCATTCGTCGGTGGAGTAATCGTTGTTGTCGATGTTAGCTTGATTTCTTGCAATGGCCTTCTTCCAATCACAAATGCACACTTGCGCCTCTAATGACACCGGAGCTAATCGACTTCTCTTCTCGTTGAGGATGTGGCCTCCTTGACTAAAGGCTTGTTCTACCGCCACCGTTGAAGGGGGGACCGCAAGTACTTGACTCGCTATCTTGTACATTGTCGGGAAACCGCTCCTATGCTTGACCCACCAACCCAAAACATCTAGATCTTGAATGTTAGCAAATTGAAATTCCGTATTATAATATAAGTCGATTTCCGCAATTGAAACCGTAGACCTTGGACCTTTTTAAAAAAAATTAGATTTAAAGTTACGCAAAGATGATGTACCACTAGAACTAGAAGGAGGAGTAGGAGTAGGAGGTACCGATGATGAGCCCTCCACGAAATGAGAGAATAAAGACTCAACATTATCTCTAGTCTTAGAGACTATATCGGATACGTACCCTTCGAGATCTAATATTCCACCAACACATAAATAATAGTTCTCTAACAAAGACCTTAAACCTCCTAATTTAAACCTAGGATCCATAACACAAGCAACAAGAAAAATATCGGGGATCTCACTATAATAAATTAACCATTTACGTTTCATTTCCGAGACGGCATAAAGTAGTGTGGGGATTTCGGCCGCCTCGGTCAACGCAACCATTACATTATTAGCTTCTATAACAAACTCATTAGCACTTGGTCTATATACATTACTAAATGTAAGAGTAGCATCGTTAAAACATTTTAAAAACATTGCAATTTTGGAACATGAATACCAATCATCATCGTTGAAATAATCCGACTCCGGAATGTATTGACTCGCAAAAGACGTTAAAACGTCCTTGTAGTTAACACATTCACAAAGTAATTTGTAAGTGGAGTTCCACCGAGTACCAACGTCTTTTGAAAAACGTTTGGGTGAAACTCCATTGTCTTCACAAAATTTCGTCCAATCCTTTGTAACCTTACTACGGTTCCAAATATATCGGACTATGTTTTTTATGGGTTCAATATGGTGTTTCATAGCCGATAAACCATCTTGAACACACAAATTTAAAACATGACAAGCACATCGAACATGAAAAAATTTACCGCCAAAAAGAGGTTGACAAGCAAGTGACAAATCTCTCAAAGATGCGGTGTTGGCCGATGCATTGTCAAATCCAATAGAAAAAACTCTATTGAGAAGTCGGTATTCCTCTAAAACTAGACGAATCATTTTAGCAATGTTTACGGCGGTGTGAGACTCGTTAAATTGTCTAAACGCTAAAACAAGCTTTTGCATGAAAAAGTTCGAATCAAGAAAATGACATGTAATACCCATGTAAGAATTAGTTTGTTGATGATCACTCCATATATCACTACATATAGAAACATTTAAATCATTGTTTGCAAAATAACTAACTAATTCGGCTTTACGATTCCTATAACACCTAATAATGTTTTTCTTGTTTATTTTTCTTCCTATCTTTTTATATGAAGGTTGTACTACGCTCATAATTTCATTAAATCCTAGATTCTCACTAAATTGAAATGCTAAATGATCAACACATGTGGCTTCGGCAATTGTGTTACTAACTAATTCATGATTATAAACGTAGAGAGGGTTGGAAGAAGATGCAAACCCTTGCGAAATTTGTGCTTGCCCTCGTAGCATTCTGAGCTTATCGACGTGCTTTGTCTTCATGTGTTTAGTTAGTGTCCCGTATCCACTGCCAAGTTTCCATACATATCGCACCGGACAATGCCTGCAAAAAAACATCAATTTTACCGTTAGTAACCGTCGTTCCTTTAGTAAAATGTTTAGTAAAAATTTCGGATTTAAGTATTGTTTGTGAGGTTGTTGTAGGTGTTGACGATGGTGTACCATCATCATCACCAACAATATCCTCACTCGGTGCAATGTTATCAATATGATCACTCTCTAGAGTGCTAATATCGTTAACATTTGTGGTTGCCATAATCAAGTAATGATATATATAAAACAATATCAAGAACAATATAAGAACAAATCAACAAATGCAAGAATATGGAAAAGAGAGATGGAGAGATGATGGAGATTAGAGATTTCTTGAATGCTTGAGAGTAGATTATAGAGATGGTTTGATTGTGTGATTTGGAGTGGAATTTTAAGGGGTATTTATAGGATTTAATTATATATATATTTTTTATAAAAAAGCATTTAAAATTGGGCAAATTGGAGATTGGGCTAGAAAACTAGCCGTTGAACCGCCGGTTCGTCCTAACGGCTAGAAAAGCCGTTGGGAGTGGTTTTCTTGCGTTGGAACCGGCGGTTCCGCCGGTTCAACCGGACGAACCGCCGGTTCAACGGCTAGTTTTTAAAAAAACTAGTCGTTGTGAGTGGAACCGCCGGTTCGAACCACCGGTTCCAACGGCTAGTTTTTTAAAAACTAGCCGTTTTAAGCTTCCAAAAATAATTAAAAAAAATTAAAATTATTAAATACCTTTATAGCCGTTTGGGAGTGTAAAAAAATAATTAAAAACATATTTTTTGCCTCTATAAATACTAATTCACCCATTCTCATTCTTCACATCATCTACATTCTTCATAGTCCATTACAAGAATCACATTCTCTCTAATTTTTATTGCAAATGGATAACCGTGCCCCTTCGGAGGAGCATTTAGAGCGTCGAGCTGGGATTACCCGTCGTCTTTTTGAAGTACATTACACTAGGGGTAACCCAAATGAGTGTCGAAGAGCGGGATATGTAATTATTTCTTGTAATCATTGTCCGTGCAAGTTTGAATGGAAGCTCGGTGGCGAATTCGGAATGTTAATAAAGCATTTAAGGGCCCGCCACATAGCGAGTGGACTTCAATAGTACCAGGAGTACCGCCACCGCCGCCGGCCGAGCCCGAGGCCGAGGGCGAGGAGGACGAGGAGGACGAGGACGAGGGGGCGCCGCCAACTGAATAATTGCATATTTTCATTTTAATATATTTGCATTTCAATATTTGCATTTCAATATTATTGTACTTGTTTTTAAATTTAATAAATTATATTTGCAGTTTGCATTCTAATATTATTTTCCCATATTATTATTATTGTTTTGGATTGTATGAAATTATTAATTATTATTGAAAACATGATTTTAAAACAAGTACACAATAATATTATTATTAATTTTTATTCAAAAGAATCAAAACAAGTACACAACAATTTAAGAATCAAAACATTAAATTAGTTTTAAAAATATAAATAAATTTTTTTAAAAAAAATGGAGGCGGGGCCGGTTCGGAACCGGAACCGGATGGACCGCCTCAGAACCGGAACCGGATGGACCACCTCAGAATCAGCGGTTCCCGGAACCGGGGGACCGGGGGTTTACCCCTGTACCCGGTTCCGGAACCGGTCCACCTCTAAGTGTGAGAAAAGGATACCACTGCGGAGGTCGCTGGAGTCGAAGGAAGGGTCGCTGAAGCAGGTACGAGGGTTGATGAAGGCTCTGAAGTCGATGGAGTGTCCTTGCTAGGGGTCGTTGAAGCTGTCTTCGAGGCCGCAGGAGCTTTGGGAGGCTTTCCTTTATGCTTGGAAGGTCTCCCTGGTCCGCGCTTGAATCTCGGTGAAGCTTCTTGAGGGGGAGCTGAAAAGGTGAACGGGGTCGCTGAAACAGGTTGCGAACTTGCGCCAACTATGGGGGTTTCTGTCACATTTTCAGCTCGTCTTGGGTCTTCAGTGTTGGGTTCGTCATTGGTCACTACTTGTAGTTCTTCTTGAGAGTCCTCTTGTGCTGAGTCAGAGTTGGAGTTGTCTTCTTGTGCGCCTTCATTTGAGGGAGCGTGAATGGGATCCCCTTCATCGTCACTTTCAGTCTCATAGGAGGAAACTGAGGAGGGATGGTGATGAGGTGTGGGATGTGAAGGGGCCTGGCTCGTCTCAGCTTCAATGGCAGCGTCCTTGGCAGCGTCCTCTGGAACACGTCTCTCATCGAATGAGACATGTATGCTTTCTTCTACCTTCTTGGTTCTCTTGTTAAGTACCCTATAAGCTTTACTGGAAGGAGAATAACCAAGGAAAACAACCTCATCATTACGAGCATCGAACTTACCTAAGTCGTCCTTACCATTATTGTGCACATAACACTTGCACCCAAAGACACGTAGGTGAGAGAGGTTAGGAGTCTTTCCTCTGATAATCTTGTATGGTGTCTTGTCTAGGATTGGTCTCATCATGGATCTATTCATGATATAACACGCGGTGCTTACAACCTGTGCCTGGTAGTGCTTGGGAAGGTCGCTTCCAAGGAGCATAGTGCGATCCATCTCCTCAAGCGTCTTGTTCTTTCTTTCTACTACGCCATTCTGTTGTGGCGTCTTGGGCGCTGAAAAATTGTGATGGATTCATCGTTCCCTACAAAAGGTTAAGAATTGTCCATTTTCGAACTCTAGCCCATGGTCTGAGCGAATAGAGCTGAGAGGGACCCCAAGTTGCTTTTCCAGGATTAGAACTAAAGAGAAGAATTCCTCAAAAGCTTCGTCCTTAGTCCTAAGAAAGAGGGTCCAAGTAAAGCATGAGTTGTCATCCACAATAACATATATATAGCGTTTACCTCCAATGCTTTGGGGTCTTATTGGACCACAGAGATCCAAGTGGAGCAACTCCAAGGGTCGCTTGGTGGTCACCATCTTCTTGGTAGGAGCTATAGGTTTCCTAGTTAGCTTTGCTCGCGCACACTCAGAACAGTGATTCATCGTGTCTGGCTTTATCTCAGGGAGACCTCGAACTAGCTCCTTTTAGTGTAGCTTGTGCAAGAGGTGCAAGCTAGCATTCCCTAAACGTTGGCGCCATAGATTGGACTGTTCTTGGAGGGTCACTAGGCATAGATGCTTGGAAGGTATAAAAGAATGATCAAAGAGTTATGTTTTATCAACTCTCTTACCCTTCACGATTACCTCCTTTGATGATGTTTAATCACGGACTCAGAGGTTGTAAAGGTGACATCATTTCTTCCTTGGTCACAAATTTGGGCTACACTCAGGAGATTGAACTTTAAGCTATCCACCAAGCTTACATTTCTGATTTGGATATTTGGTGTGAGCTGGACGCTTCTTGTAGCCTTTATGCGTCCTTGTTTCTTGTCCCCAAAGGAGATGCTTCCTCCTTCACTTGATTGAAACGAGAGCAGAAAGTTGGGGTCCCCAGTCATGTGACATGAGCACCCACTGTCTATGTACCACTTGCCCTGCGTCTCAACTTGCAAATAAGAGAAATCAGGTTTTGGGGACCCATTGAAGCTTACGCTTCGTGGGTGGATTAGTAGAAGTGACCACTATTGTACCTTTTCTAGGTCTCACTTTATCCTTAGGTGCAATTGGCTGATAGTAGGAAGGGTCGTTTAAGTCTAAAATCTGATTGGGCTTAGTTTTATACCTAGCATGCAATTTTTCTCTAAGCACCCTTTTAACATCACATTCATGCACCCTATGGCCGTTCTTTCCACAACGTGTGTAGTATAGGTTGCCACGCACGTAACCATATTTACCCTTTCCAAGGCAGAAGGGAGCCTTCTTTTCAAGTTTAACCTGTTGTGGCTTGGACTTGGCTTATATCATATAGAGTTGGTGTGCCTTTTCCCCATGGTACCATTTTTAGTGTCCTTGGGGTTTTCTTCGAGCGCACTCATCTTGCTCTCAAGATAATCGTTCTTACTTTTACAAGACTTCAATTCTTTTGAAAGACATTCGATCTTGGAAATCATTGATACAGTAAGAGGAATATCCTTTGAGCTAGATGTTGGTAGCTCGGAAGTATAGCCCAAACCAGGTCGTGGTCGGACGGAAACTGTTTTGTTGAAAGTTTTTGCGTCAATGGACTGGTTCAGCTTATCCAACTTGTTCAAGATTGAGTCAAGCTTAACTAAGAAATTTGAGTCTGAGGGAGGTGTGCTACTTTTCCCCTTACAAAACTCGCAGAACTTCATAACGATAACAATGTCAGCCTTCAACCTTTTAGACATCTCAAGTGTTTCAGTTTTGAGGGCGTTGATCTTGTCAGTGTATTTCATTATTTTGAGTCATTAGGAGATCATTATCCTGAATTAAGCCTTGACACAGGTTAATAAGCTCTTCTTTAGGCAATACGCTAAGTTTTATGGAGGATACATGAATAGGTTGATCGTCGTCAGACTCCTCCTGGGCCATCAAGCACTAGCCCTGCTTGTCTTTACCAAGATCGAGCTCATCATCTGAATAGCCCCATGTTGTGAAGAACGCTTTCTTGGGCTTGCTTTTACTCGTGCTGGCATCGAACTTAGCTTTTGTGCATGTCTTCGCCAAGTGACATTTATGTTGACAGTTGTAGCAAGTCACATTGATGAGGTCCTTTTTTACATTCCGGTCCTTCTTGAAGTTGCCTTTACTCTTTAGGAACTTCTTGACCATCTTGGTCATCATTTCCACCTTAGCGTTCTCATTCTCATCTATGGATGTCTCGCTTTCGAGTTGTTGGAGGACTCTGGTGAGTTTGAGTGCGGTGCACCTTGACTCTTTCAAAGAGTCAAGGCGCACCGCCAGTCGAGTTCTCCCTCGATGAGAAGGTGTAGCTTATCCAGTGAGATGCCGAGATGGTGTGGGTTGGTCTCCTTGTCTTGAGGCATGTTGATCTTTGATCGAAACCAAAGAGCAGAGAGAGAGAGAGAGAGATATTCTGGAAAGAAGAAAACATATAGAAAACGTAGGGGTTCTTTGACAAAAAACCCTGATCTGATACCAAATGTTCGATCTAAGGCTTATCCACAAGCAAAGTTTCGGAACTTAGAGATTGCTTTAATGGCGGAAGAGAGAAGCACACTTTTATGAACAAGAACATAATTCTCCAAAATGTGAGAACCTTGATTCAACGTGAATCTAGGGTTAAACTCACAACTTTCTTTGTATTAAGCACTCTCAAATTTGTGTTCTTACAAAAGGATTCTCTCTCTTTCCTTTTCTCTCTAACACAAAATTTATTGAGCTACCTTACTACACTCTCAGAAATTCACAAGTCACGAACCTCTCAAAGGTTCATTACAATTCCTATTTATAGAACACTATAAATTTAAGCTTGCTATACAAAACTAATTAGCAACGTGATTTAATTCCCATTGGCCTTCAAGAAAGGAATCTTTAGTCTGTTAGCACGCTTCGCCTCGTCCAATCCAGACTTGACACGTAGAGAAGCTTGCTAACCGTCTCCGAGCATGTTGCCACTTGTGCAACAACTTCTTGACACGCGTACGGTCATGAATGCACAATCTTCTTGCCACTTACTTATTCAAGAAAAGAAATTAACATGTGCTAAATAAATAGCTTCAACAATAAGCGGTCTTTTCTTCTTCTGAGTTATTCCTGATTCTTCTCTCAGATGTTTGCTGGTAATCTTTCTCTCTTCCGCTCCCCTAAGGTCGATGAACTGGATATACATAAATCTTCTAAGCGAACTTGAAATCAACTGGATTTCTTCTAAGCGAGCTTCGCGCTTCGTACCTTACACATGTAAGATACCTTCACGTGCTTTAAACGCTACACATACTCGAGTTCCATTAAAATGAATAAGTTTGTAACATCAAAACTAAGAGAAACTAATTAAGCTACCTCATCTTAACTAACACGCAGTTTTAGCACTATTCATGTGTCATGACGAGTGGGAACGAAGACGGCAAGTGTCAATGATGGAGAGAGTGAACCAATAAAGAAGTGCTTCCCAACAAAAGATGACTATCATGAGCGGAGGGTGGTCTACGAAGACGACACCTTCAAGTTATGCAATAAGGATTGTAATGTGTCATCTAGAGTCCGAGTGTAGCACAATTTAAGAGGCCATTGATCTATATATCATATTGTTGGATCAAGGGGGATTTTTCACAAGCAAAGTCTCTAGGACTTGGAGTTTTGCTTAAAATGGCGAAAGAGAGAAGTGAAACAATGATGAACAAGAAAGTTTCTAATCAAAGTGAGAACCTTATATTCCTAGTGAATCAAGGAGAAAACTCACTACTACAATGTATTGAAGGTTGCTTTTCAATGTGTTTTTACAAAGGAAACCCTCTTCTCTCTCTCTAGAAACTTAGAACTCTCACCTTTCGTACAAAAAACCTTTTCTCTCAAGCTACCTTACAAAACACTGAATAACTCTCTAGAAATAGGCAAAGCAGTAACCCCTCACTAGTTATGTTTTCCCCTATTTATAGACTAAGCTAACTCTAGCTTTACTTACAAAATAATATACGACGTGTCTAAATCATGATTGGCTACCAAGAATGCATCTTCTTAATTCTGTTGGATGACTTAAGCACGCCAATAGCATCTTGACACGTAAACAAGCACTCTAACAACTTCTGAGCGCGCCTCACAACTTGATGGATCAGCTACCACGTGTACGACTCACAATCCAGCTCTATGTGCCACTTGAGCTGATTCAAGAACATAATTTAAAACGTGCGCTTATTCAAATAAGGTTGAAAGCGCGTCCTTTGTCGTTTTCTGCCAAATAGGAATTTCTAGCTTGGCTACTTGCTTCTCTTCCTTGTTTTCTTCAACTCGCCTAGCTCGTTGAACCAGCTAGCTTGAAAACTCGTAAGCGAGACTTCTATACGCTGTAAATGTATTAAGCAAGCCTTGTACTATGCAAGAGAGCTTTATTTAGTGTAAGCTACACTTGAAAGTTGCCTTATATATCTTGTAAACTCTGTAAACACTTGATTTCAATCATGATTAAGTTTGTAAACATTAAACTAGAGAAACTAAGTTAAGCTACCTTATCTCAACTGACAATTTCCCCCTTTTTGATGATTTCAAAACTTATTTGAACCATTCACAAAGAAATCATAAGAATGGAATAACATTCTCGCTTAAAATATTACAACAAGCTAAAATTTCACTTATACTTCACTTTACCTTTAAATTCAGTATACTTTCATTCCCCCAGAGATCAAGACGTGGGTTTGAATCCTTCTTGACTTTGGTGAATGTTTAAGCATGCCCACATGCGCACTTCAAAATTCCTCCTTTTGACATCATCAAAAATGCAATCATAGTATAACATTTAGGGAACTTTCAGAACTCCTTAAGTAAAGCAACTTCTTAAGCACGCATGAATGTCAGTAAGGTCAAGTTATGAACAAAAACCACTTAGACAATCAAACACAATTAGCGAGACTAGCTAAGCATGCATCTTATATTCATTAAGAAGTATTCAACACACATAGGCCAAATAAACAAAATCTAGCAAAATAAGCGGGCTTTGACCAAAAGGCTTAAAACACTGAGTAAGACTGACTGGTTGGCTACTCTTTCCTCTGAACTACACTCTTCTCTACTTGGAGCATTTCACTTGCAACCTTAGCAATCTGAGTGAGATGGTACGCGATCAGAGAGAGTCTTTCAACATGTTCCTTTGACCTTTCTTGAATAGCAGTCTCAATTCTGTCGAGAGCTTTCATCACTGCAAAGTTCCCTACAGTCATTGGCTGGCGCTTGACTTGTATCTTTTCTTCTTCAGATTCAGATTCGTCCATTCAGAGATCACTTCATCAAACAATTCTCCATTCTATGTTGTGTAAATACCATGCTTGAGCATCAACTTCTTCACGATGTGAGGAAACAACATGTCCTCCTTAGTGTTCTCCATTGAAGTGTACATGTGTGTGTACATAATATGGGGAGTATCTATGAGCTCGCACTTGAAAAACTTGTGTAGGAGCACCCCATTGGCGATTGTCACCACATCTAAATTATCCTTGCGAGGCATTATGTTGCGAATAATTATATAATGGACAATTCTGAGAGGATAAGGTATGAAGTCGACCTTGAGCTCTTTCTTGTTGGCAAACTGTCCAAACAAGTCTTGCTTGATCTTACTTGATCCCCTTGGCCAGTTCTTCTTGACAACGAAGTTGAAGCTGTCGTCACCAGTACTCATCCCAACAGCTTCAACGAACTCTGTCACTGGTATGAAGATGGACTTCTTATTCCATTTTAGCACTACCATTTCGCTGGCTCATACGGCTTCATGTTGGAATAAAATGCCTTGATCATTTCCGGGGTTGCCTGAGTTGGAGCGACCTCCAGCGTGTCCCAGCCCTGCAAATTCAGCATGTTGTATACTTCTTCAATCTCAAACTTTGATTTTAGACCTTTACAGGTCTCTAAGGTGGTGATCACAGGTGGAAGCAACTGTCACTTTGCAATTCCAATAGAGATAGGGGTAGCTGAGAAGAGGTAGAAATAGAGGTACTTGGTATTACCCGTTTCTGGCGCTTCACACCTGTCTTTTTCAATGATGGTGCCACCAACTTTGTATTTATCGGCTCCTATGGCTCTTCTTATTCCTCTACCTCATCATCTACTTATTCTTCTTCTCTGGGTGAGCATGTAATAAGGTGGTAAGGTTGCTTCTTCTTGGAAGAACTTTGTTTCTTGCCAGGTTGAAGAAAAGGCAGGCTTTGGAGCTTCTCGGTTAACTCGTGTCTGAGCAGATCGAATTATTCAGTTGGCATTGGCTGGTGCACAACAATTTCTTTGCACTTTTTAAGTGGGCTTGACTCACCAGACCCTAAGACAGCTACCTTACTCTTAGGCTTGACTAGGGAGTCCTCGATAACCACATGCACTTGAGACGGTGCCACTGAGGAAGACGATGGAGGAGTCTTCTCGTGAGATACTTGCTTCTCCATCTCTTCAACTTCCTTCTCACTAGACTATGGCTGAGAGAGTTTATCTTAAGCGAACTGAGTTTGAGAGGTGAGAGGTTGTGTTTGTGGAGATGGAGTGTTTTTGGTCTGGGTGTAGGAAGAGTTAGTTTGGGCTTGGAAAGCCATAAACTTCTTGTATTTCTCTTGCTCCTTAGGTGTGAGCTTGCTCATGAATGAGTTTTGGGCAGAGTTTGTGGAATCCATTGGTATGGAGTTAGAGAAATGTGATCATGATAGAGTATGAAAGTGAGTAGAGAGTGTGGGAGTGGGAGATCAGAGAGATGAGAGATAGAAAATAGGTAAGGGGAACTATGAATAATAGATTTACCTGTTTATAGGGTTGCTCAAAACTCATTCCGCTCCAAATGTCTCTATTTACAACGTTCACATTCCAACGGCTAAATTCTAGCAGTCCAACGACTAGTTCTGGCACAGATATGCTAACTTAATCGAATAATTACACGCGATAATGGCTAGTGCAACGGTCGCTTAAAACTAACGCGGCTTCACCAAAAAATTTGACGCGTGGAGACTTTAAGCGCCGCACGTTTTAAGTGTCCTTGAAGAGCGACACGTTTAAGCGTGACTCATCACCCAGCCTAGTCTTACCCATGAAGTAAAGAATAGCGTGACTTAAGGATGAAGGAAGGGAATAATGTGTATACGTGATTGGCGGCACATTTTACATCATAATGAGTGGATTTTAGCATCAATCATAGGTGAAAGAGGCCACAAATGGAGTATATGGCCATGATCTCGATATCGTGGAGCTTCCAAGTTAATATGAGGATTACGTGCACACGGAAGAGGCGTGGAAGGCGGAAATCGAGCCTGGGCCAAGAAGAGAAGTGAAGAATGGCGGAATAGCCAGCGGTGCAACCGTGCCAGAGAAAGCGCGTCCGGGCATAGCTCTCTGCCAGCGGTGTGATCGCGCCCATGACGACGCGTCCGTGCCTACGTCTCTGCAAGAGACGCGATCGTGCCGACATAAGACGCGATCACGCCTTCCCTTCTGCCAGCCGCCGCGAGAGACTGATTTTAATGGGTTTAAATGGGCTTAAATGCTTAGGGTTTGTACGATTTCGGGCCAGGGTTTCCATAACCATTAAATTAGGTTTTGCTTTCTTATAAATATAGGAGCTTTGCCTCCTCCCTAAACACCACAATTTTCTAGAAGAATAGAATATCGTTGTTAGAATGAATAGGGAGTAATCTCCTTTGCTTTGTTCTCCAGGCTAAGGCCTACGGGGGTATGGGTTTTGTAGTTCTCCTCCTTTGGTTCTAATAATAATATGCTATTGTGTTGTTTTAATCTCTTGATTGTTTAGTAATTGATTGCAATATGTTTATCTGGCTTAGCTACCTAGGTATACATGTTTCCTTCATACAGTCAGGGCCTGGTTTATCCTAGTTGGAGAACCTTGCCTACTTAGTGGCACAAATCTCTACTTGGACTAGTTGGACTTGTAGGATAGGGAGATTAATGAGGTGTTGGCGCCAAGGGAAGTGCACCTTCCTATTTATTGATGAACTTAATGCTTCCTAGCTAGGATTTAGTCTTGATAGTTTCATGGCTAGATTGGTAGGTTAGACACTATTATGACTAGTTGACCTATTTAGCAACCTCAGGACATGGATTAGGACAAACATAACATATAGTATAGAGATAGAACCTAATTTGTAATAGGAATTCAAAGATCAAAACCCAATACTAAGTAGGTTGATGCCTAGGAGAACAAAGTGCTTGCTTTTATTGTTTTGCAAACCAATCAATCATATTCTCCCCTTCTTTCTCTTTATTTTCTATAAAGTTAGTTCTTTTGCAAAGACAAGATCAGATTCGCAGACTCCCTGTGGGATCGACTCTTACTTACCGCTCTGCACCTGTGGAGAGTAAGCTAAGATTTACTTTGACCGGATTGCCTACGACAACGTCCGTCAAATTCGCGTCGTTGCCATGGAGTCTAACTCTCTTGTCTTGTTTTTGAGAATTAACTAGCTTTGGTGCGGGCCGTTTATACGGTCAGCACCGTTGTTACTGATGAGTTCCACCAGTCATGATGCCAGGTTGAAGCGAATTGAGGAGGCAGGACGAGAGATGGAGGAGCTAGAGGCGAAGATGAAGGAGTTTGAAGAGAATGGGGACAAAAGAAGAGCTGAGGAGCGGGTTGCGAGAGTGGCGGAGATAAAAGCTGCGAAGGAGGCCGCGGAGGCCATCGCACGGGAGGCCGAGCATCGAAGATACCAATATTTCATGCAGCTACCCTACCCGACGCAGTCATGGAGGCCCTACCCCAATCCGGAGACCTCCATAAGGACCCTGATGCAAGTCCTGATAGGGCGCCTCGAGAGCACCACTAGAGCACTCGAGGAAACCACAAGGATGGTTGTTGAGGAGTCGCAGAACACCACTAGGTTCATGAACGATCAAGTTAAACGTATGATGGACTCAATGGCCAAGTGGAAAGAAAGGAGGGCCACAAGCGCCAACTCTACGCCCGGAAGTACCAAGGGAAGCTTGAACAAGGAACCTATTGAGGAAAAAGACACTGAGGTGAACAACCCGGACAAGACGGACCCGAGCGAGGATGAAGAAACCCCTCATCAGCCATGAAAGAAGACGGAGGAACCACTGCAAAACAATTGGGCGATCGCGCCTGCTGCAAGCGCGCCGCGCTTTCGTTTCTGGAGACGGGCGCGACCGTGCCTACTCTTGGCGCGATCGCGTCCCTGCTTCTGAGGACCAGTGTGCTCGAGCCCTGTCCACGCCCGACCGCGCCTTGACGGCGGCCTTTCTGGAGCAAGGTGCCAGCCCCGCGCCCTCCTGAGCGCATCCGCACTCCGTTGTTTGCGCTGGTTCGATATACTCTCCCACCACCATTACCTTTTGGTGAGCTCTATCCGGGGATGCAACAGGATGAGAGAGAATGGAAGTTCGAGCCGAGAAACGGAAATAAGGAATCATACTCAGGTCCAATGAGAAGGAAAAGAGTTTGGCTGGACCGAGTAGCCAAGAAAAAGCTAGTGAGTGAACCATACCAAGTGAAGAAAGGATCCAAGGAGAAGAAGGTCCACGAGGAGTCCGAACCAGATTGAGAGCAAAATACATCAAGCCAACGACGTTAAACAAAGGCGTTGACCGGGAGGCAACCCGTTTATGAGGTAAATCTCTATTTTCACCCTTCTTTTTGCCTTGTCTCTGTTCTATGATGAGTACATTGCATAGCTTATGTGTGGGGTAGGAAGATATCTCATCTATCTAGTTAGTTTAATTTTTATGCATTTTAAAAAATTTCGAAGTGTCGACTATCATGAATTCTCCCTACTTGTTTCTTTGTAATGCCTATAATAGTGTTTTGATTTTGAGTCTCTTTACTATGCCCTCAGTGTTAATAATGCAACTAGATACATGATTATAGGATTTATCAACTTTAGGACTTTGATTCGAGCATGTAGTTTATGATTAGGATGCACTAGGTCCAAAACCAGGTTTGCTTGACGACCTGCTTTTCTCTAATTTTTATCAATTGATTTGAGAGTTTTGTCCCCGTCCTTCCTCATTACAATGGAAAATAAAAAATTATAATAAAATATAAAGGTAGTGAGCTCTAAGTAAGAGAAAGCTGGAAAAGCACGCGATGTCCAAAGTTGAAATAGAACCGAGGGATCGATCCTCTAAGGCCTATTGAGCAAAGAGTCTCATAATATCGTGTACCATAAAATGGACAGGTTCTACCTAAAGAAAAATAATTGGGTACGTAATAAATTATGTGGGTAGGACAAAAAGGGGCATTAGAAGAATACTATTGGATTATTAGAGTTGAGACTTGGTTTAGTTTGCTTTCAGTGGGGTGGGAGCTTTTGTATCCTCTTCATAAATTTTAGCATGTCACTTGAAAATTTGTCCTATTGTTGATCTTGCTTATCTTCTTTTGTGGATTATTTGCTTGGAAACATTTTTGACATACTATAGAGACTTTTAGTTAATTCACTTGCACATGATAACATAGTTCAAGTGTGGGGGAGTGATTGATGCTAATGTTGTTAGCGTTAGTTTTGAGTCCTATTTAGTTGCTTTATTTCTGGAATTTTTGAGAGTCGGAATCTACGCCCATTATTGTATGATCCTAGGTACTACGGGCAAAAAAGGTTGATCCACTACCACTCCGATCGTGCTTCTGTACTCGTTGGGGCCGCCAAGAGTTAGATGCATATGATTCGAGGACGAGCAATGGGGGTATGATTGGCGGCACATCATACATCATAAGGAGTGGATTTTAGCATCATCATAGGCTAAAGAGGCCACAAATGGAGTATATGGACGTGATCCCGATATCGTGGAGCTTCCAAGTTAATATGAGGATTACGTGCACACAGAAGAGGCACGGAAGGCGGAAATCGAGCGTGGTACAAGAAGAGAAGTGAAGAAGGGAGGAATAGCCAGCGGCGCGACCGCACTAGAGAAAGTGCATCCACTCCCATGAAGACGTGCCCACCCCTACGTCTCTACAAGAGACGCGATCGCACCGACATAAGATGCGATCACTCCTTCCCTTCTGCCATCCGTCAGTAGAGACTTATTTTAATGGGTTTAAATGGGCTTAAATGCTTAGGGTTTGTACGATTTCGGGTTCAGGGTTTCCAATACCATTAAATTAGGTTTTTCTTTCTTATAAATAGAGGAGCTTTGCCTCCTCCCTAAACACCACAATTTTCCAGAAGAATAGAATAGCGTTGTTAGAATGAATAGGGAGTAATCTCCTTTAATTTGTTCTCCAGGATAATTGATAGAGAGATTCCATACGGTGTAACTAACTGTTATTAGTACAGATTTATTGGTGTTTAGGAGCTTGGCGAGCGCATTTCCGGAGTCCAGCATAAAGATTGTACTATATGGATTTACGGAGGTTCGAGAGCATTATGGTACTACTATGGAGCTGGAGCGATGAAGTACCAAAGAAAAGATGGTCGTGATTGAAGACCCGGGAACGCCAAACAATGCGTCCCGGAGCAAGACTGAAGAGAAGAGTTTCTGCAGAAGAGAAACCGTGACCGCGAACATCACTACCACGGCCGCGGCCAAGGGATACAGAGAAGTTCTACAGAAGCATGTCCGCGACCGCGGACATGACTACTGTGGCCACGGCGATAAGTGCACAACGTATCTGTAGAAGACATAACCGCGACCGCGGGTAGAGCAACCGCGGCCACGGGTCACAGACGATCCTTAATGGGCCGAAATTCGGAAATTACATCCGAGAATTTATTGTTCCAACCAATTTATTTGTTTTATTTGTTTTATTTCTTTTATATCTTATTTCCCAAGACATATTATAGTTTAGGTTTTATGGGAAGAGTTTCTCTCCCACTTTTTCCCCTCTTGCCTCCTTTCTAGTTTATTCATTGTTCTTAGAGATTATGAAGAACTAAATCCTCCGTGTTCATTTTGAGGATTGAAGCCTTGGATATTATTGCATTGTGAGTTTGCTAAACACTTATGTTCTATTTCAATTAAGGATTGTCATTATCTCTTGTGCTTGATTATATTTTGATTGATATTGATTTCATATAGGTCGCGAACTAGGTTGATTGATATTATTCATATTACTAGGTTTAGATAATTCTATTTGAAAAGTCCTTCACCTTTGGTAGCAAGTTCTATTTGCATGAAGTATTTGTGATTGTTTATAGGATAGAGATATTGAATTCATGTCGAGTATCGGCGATTTGCCAGTGTTATTGCATGAACCTACTTATCTTTGATCTTAATATTGTCTACTATTGAATCTTGGGATTTCCTTGGTTATAGTGAGAATAAGGGTTTCTAGGACTATTTGGACTAGTTGCTATCTTAAAACAAAGAGTAGGACAACCAATTGAATGTTTATGAGCATAAGTTATTAGGATTCTATGATGAATATGTTTATCCAATGTGCTGATTTATGATAAGTGAGCGTTTCCATCATTATTCATACAACCCAACATTAGTTTGATTAGCATTAGTAGTTAGTTATAATTGCAAGACAAAAAAAAACATTGGTTACTTAGTTATACAACGATTGAGATAAACTGTACTCAGGCTCTCTTGGGATTCGACCCCTACTTCCCACTTTACTAAGTGGATATTGAGTTGGGTATCTTTGATAGTCACCAACGACTTTAGCTCCATCGCTAAGGCATGCAGAGGTATGGGTTTTGTAGTTCTCCTCCTTTGGTTCTAATAATAATATGCTATTGTGTTGTGTTAATCTCGTGATTGTTTAGTAATTGATTGCAATATGTTTATCTGGCTTAGCTACTAGGTTTACATGTTTCCTTCATACAGCCATGGTCTGGTTTATCCTAGTTGAAGAACTTGCCTACTTAGTGGCACAAATCTCTACTTGGACCAGTTGGACTTGTAGGATAGGGAGATTAATGAGGTGTTGGCACCAAGGGCAGTGCACCTTCCTATTTATTCATGAACTTAATGCTTCCTTAGGATTTAGTCTTGATATTTCATGGCTATATTGGTAGGTTAGACACTATTAGGACATAGTTGACCTATTTAGCAACCTTAGTACATGGATTAGGACAAACATAACATATAGTATAGAGATAGAACCCAATTTGTAATAGGAATTCGATGATCAAAACCATAACTACGTAGGTTGATGCCTAGAGAACAAAGTGCTTGCTTTTATTGTTTTCCAAATCAATCAATCATATTCCCCCATTCTTTCTCTTTATTTTTTATAAAGTTAGTTCTTTTGCAAGGACAAAGATCAGATTCGGAAACTCCATGTGGGATCAACTCTTACTTACCGCTCTACACCTGTGGAGAGTAACCTAAGGTTTACTTTGACCGGATTTCCTACGACAAAGTCCATCAATACAAACAAACATAAAATGTTGCATAAAATGGGAATAATGTACACACAAAAATGTAACATAAAATGTGACATAAAATGTGACATAAAATGTACAGTAGTATATCTTATTGAGGGGTTGCAACTTCCTCAATAAGATCATGATGATCAATAACTATGTTGATAAAAATAAAGTGTGTGTGATTGCCATTCTTGAGAGTAAAATTGAGAAAAAGAAAGAGACTGATCTAGCTAGGAAGTTGTTACCAAGATGGAATTATGTTACCAATAGTACTGATGATTGCAAAGGTAGAATCTGGCTTGCTTGGGATGCTAGTAAGGTCACTATTGAGATTTTTGATGCACTTAAGCAGGTGATACATACCAAAATTGAATTTTTAGGTGGTATCTCTGTCTGGGCCCCTTTCTCTATAAAGCTAATTCTCCTACTGATCGTGTGGCTCTCTGGGATAGTATCAAATCCTACAGTGTCAATATTGATAGTGCTTGGTGTCTCATGGGTGACTTTAATTGTATTTTGGATATCAATGAGAGACTATCTAGTAGTTAAGTTACTGATGTCAGCCTCCATGAGCTCAGAGATGTTTTCAACTACTGTGGTATAGGTGATCTTGTTTCTTCTGGTGGTAAGTACACTTAGGATAACCAGAGGCTTGGTAATAATAAAGTTGCCTGCAAACTAGATAGAATCATGGTTAATGACAGATGGAGAGATGATTATAGTAACAGTACGACTCATTTTGGTTGTCCTGAGGAGTCTAATCATTCCCCTGGTATACTAAGCATTAATGGTTTGTTCACTGCTAAGAAAGTTCCCTTCAGGTTTTAGAATTGGTGGACTATGGAAGACGGTTTCATCAGCATTGTTGAAAGTTCTTGGAGTAGGATTCATAATGGTAATGCTGAGAGGAACCTGATTAAGTGCACTAAAAAGACTAAGACTGTCCTTAAAATTTGGAATCAATCTATTAGAAGAGATTGGAATGATGAAGTGCTTCTTCGATATAGAGTGTTGAATGAGTGTTTCGAACAACTTCAGACTGACTATGGGGGTGGGATCAAACAGCTTGTTGTTAGAGATGCTAGACTCCATCTCACTGAGGCTAGGAAAATAAGAGATTCTCTTCTTGATCAAAAAGCCAAGCTTGATTGGATCAAGCTTGGAGAAGAAAACTCTTCCTACTTCTTTAACTCCATCAAGGAGAGAAGAAGTAATAATGCTATATTTCAGATGTGAAATGGCAGCAATGTACTTGAGGAAGACATGGTTTGTGTCAAGAATATTGTTGTGAATTTCTACATCAATTTGTTTGGCAAAGATATCAACTGTATCACTCCAAATTTTAGTATGCTCAGTGGCAATCTAGTTAGTGTTAGCTGCTGGAACTCTATGCTTCATATCCCTACTAATGAAGAGATTAGAAAAGTTATTTTCAGCTTGGGCATCAGCAAAACTCCTAGGCGTGATGGTATGAACAACCTGTTTTACAAAAGTTGTTGGCAAGTTGTTGGAGAGGATGTTTGTATGGCTGTCAAGGACTTCTTCACCAAGAATTCCATGCCTAAAAAATTCAACTGCACTTTTACCTCTCTCATTCATAAAGTTAACAAACCTGAATTGTTAAGGACCTCAGGGCAATCTCTTGCTGCAACACTATCCTTAAATCCATTACTAAAATTCTTGCTAAGAAAGTCAAAAGTGAACTTAATAGCGTTATCAGTCTGAGTCAAGGTGCTTTCATTCCTGGTAGAAATCTTGCTCACAACTCTGTGGTGGCACAAGACCTTATTACTAGCTACTCCCAAAGAGGTACTTCTCCTCGTTGTATGGTTAAGGCAGATGTTATGAAGTCTTTTGACAATGTTAATTGGGAATTCCTTGAGTATGCCTTGATCTATTTGAACTTTCCTCAAATTCTTATTGATAGGATTATGCTCTGTGTCAGATACCCCATGTTTTCTATTATGATCAATGGTGAACCTGAGGGTTTCTTCCCTAGTAAAAGAGGTCTCAGACAGGGAGACCCTCTCTCTCCCCTCCTTTTTGCTATTGTCATGGAAATTCTCAATAGAAAGATCATCTTGATCTTCTAAATCAGTAATTTTCCTTCCATCCTAAGTGTAAGAAAATGGGTCTTGTTGATATTGTGTTTGTCGATGATCTTCTCATTTTTTGTAAAGCTACTGCCAAGTCTGTTAGGACTATTAAGGAGGTTCTTGAGGAATTTGGTGATAATTCTAGGCTCAGGCTGAACAATTCCAAGAGTGAAGTCTTCTTTGTTGGTGTTGATAACAGGAAGGAGACGAAGCTTATGGAGATCCTCAACTTCAGTAATGGTACTCTCCCTATCAAATATCCGGGTCTCCCTTTGCACTCTAGGAAAGTAAAGAAATTGTGAGTATGTTGAGTTCATTTCCAAGGTTACTTATAGAATTCAGAGCTGGACCAGTAAAAAACTTTCTTATGCTGGAAGACTGAAACTTATCCGTACTATAATTGGTGGTATCCTTACCTTTTGTTCCCAGACTGTCATCATTCCTAAAACTGTTATTCACGGAGTTATCACTATCTGCAGGCAGTATCTCTGGGTAGGTAACCTTCATAGTAGGAAGAGTGTGGTGGCATGGACTGATGTGGCTAAGCCTTTTGATGAAGGGGGGGGGCTTAACATTAAGGAAATCCTCTCCTGAAATAAAGCAATGCTATTTAAACTTATCTGGGAAGTGCATAGTAAGAGCATTAATCTCTGGACTGATTATGCCAGGTACAATCTTCTCAAAGGATGTGATCTATGGAGGTGTGAAGTCAAAGATAGAGATTCATGGATTTTTAAAAGTCTACTCAGGATCTAAGATGAGGCTTGTATTTTTTGTGTACCTACTGGTGTTAGTATTGATAATATGCAGGAAGATAATACAACTCCGGATTTCTTGTGCAAAAGTAATGGTAAGTTGAACTTCTCTCGAGTCTATGATTTTTTCAGGGGTAAAGAAGCTTCTAAAGATTGGTGCAAACTTCTCTGGCATAGCTGGGCTCCTAAGAAGTGAAATTTTATTGTCTGGCTGGCTATGATGAACAGACTTCCCACTGGTGACAGGCTTCTTAAATGGGGTGTCATTGATACTAGCATGTGTGCTCTTTGTAATGTTGTTGAAGAGTCCAATACTCATATTTGGTGGGGTTGTTCCTACAGTTCTGAAGTCTTGCAGAGTGTGCTCGGTTGGGCTGGTGATGTTGGCATTCCTAAGTCCATTGCTCACTGGTTTGAGATGCTAGGGAGATCAAGAAAGAAGAAAGGCAGCATGGCTCGCATTGCAGGGGTGACCATTTGTTTGGCTATCTACCACATTTAGTTGGAAAGGAATGATAGAATCTTTAATCAAAAATTATGTTCTTCTCAATCTTGTGCTGAAAAGATCATCAAGGAGTGTAAAACTAGGGTGGGATTTAAATGTAATAGTAACTCTAGAATGCATAGAATGATAAGAGATAGGCTTCATATTTGATTCTCTTAGGCTCCTTTGTATCCCCTTTGTAATTGTTGTATCTTTGTTTGTTTTAATATATGGAAGTTTTTGGTTGAAAAAAGAAGAAGATGTGCACGCAATGGACAAAATAATTAGTAAACAGATAGTCACACATATAGGTAGGCTTAATATTATTTTCACTCATGAATACTTCCGTATGTATCTTAAAGGGATAGGAAGCGTTACAGAGGAGAGGGATCAAGGGTGGAAAGTGTAAGCATGAATCATTTCTCATTTTGGCTTGTATATGAGCTACAAGCGACCATCATATTCTTACTAAGGGTAGAAAATGAATAAGCATGCAAAAATGATAGGCACGTAATCATGAATAATGCTAAATGAAAATCATGTTTGTTATGACCCTTTCGGAGTAGATAATATATGCAAAAAAGAAAGTATTAATCCTCATTCCTAAGTTCCCCAATGACTAAAATGGTGCATAATTTAGTCAAAGTCAGGGGAGCTTATCGTGCTTGACAAGGTTACCTCAGTCAATGGGAAGCATTTCCAGTAGCAACCTTAAGTGTAAGAAAGGCAACCTGTTTAGAGGCTTCGTGAATATGTCAGCTACTTGTTCCTCCGTTCTACAAAAAGTGAGGTTGATGTTCTTATTTTATACATGATCCCTTAAGAAATGGTGCCTTACGTCAATGTGTTTGGTCCTCGCCTGATGTACAAGGTTCTCTGACACATTGATGGCACTAGTGTAAGATTCAAATAGTCTCGCTGAGGCCTTGAAGGGCAGCTTAAATCTTATAATAGCACGCTAGAACCTTCGAAGGTCTTGATGAAACTTTCTAGAGAGGCGTTGAAGGGTCGCTGTAGTTGAAATAGGGGTCGTTGAAACTTCTTGGAGGGGCGCTGAAGTTGAAGTGGGGGTCGCTTAGACTGTATAGGATCCCACTTCAGCTACAGCGAGAGTAGGACCCTCTGAGCACGTATGAGCGTTCTTTTAAGGTTGACCTAGTGAGAACACTTGCTGGAGCGTAAAAGTGCAAGGTGTAGCTAGTTGAGGTGACGCTTGATCATCAGAGAGTCTTGCTAAATTCAATGGGGTGGATCATTTCATCAAAGGTGTGTCTCTTCAGCTCCCTCTTGCTTTAATCTTCAAGATCTTAGAAATCATCTTTCTTGCTGAGTCCCTGAAGGAGATGTTATTCTCCTTTATGTGGCTTGAAATGAGAGTATAGAGTGGAGAAATATGATCATGTGACATGGGAAACCATTCTTCATTTAGCACCCGTCACCTCCTCTCATTTCAACCTGCAAAGAAAACAATCAAAGCTTTGGAACCCATCAAAGCTTAGGCTTTGAGGGAGGGTTAGAAGAAGCTCCCCCCTAGTATAGACTTCCTAAGTCTAGCTTTGTTCTTAGGTGCAATGGGTTGGTAATAGGATGGATCATTCAAGTCTATAACTTGGTTGGGCTTAGTTTTATATTTAGCATGATATTTTTCTCTAAGCGTCCTTTTAGACTCACATTCATGCACCCTATGGCCATTCTTCCCACATTGGGTACAGTATAAGTTGTAACACATGTAGCCATATTTACCCTTGTCAGGGTGAAAGGAAGATTTCTTTTCCAATTTAACATGCTAAGGTTTAGTCTTAGCTTGCTTCATATAAATCTGGTGTGCCTTTTCCCCATGGAACCACCTTTTGGTGTCCTTGGGGTTCTCCTCGAGCGCCCTCATCTTGGTCTCAAGATAGTCGTTCTTACTCTTACAAGAATGTAATTCTTTAGAAAGTGATTCAATATTGGCAGTCATTGAGATAGTAAGAGGGATATCTTTTGAGCTAGATATAGCTTGCTCAGGAGTGTAGATGATAGAGAGATTCCATACGATGTAACTAACAGTTATTACCATAGATTTTTTGGTGTTTAGGAGCTTGGCGAGCGCATTTTCCGGAATCCGGCATGGAGAGTATACTATATAGATTTGCGGGAAGCTCGAGAGCATTTATGGTACTACTATGGAGCTGGAGCGATGAAGTACCAAGAGGAGATGGACGTGGTTGAAGACCCGGGAACGCCGGACAACGCGTCTGGGAGCAAGAACTGAAGAAAAGAAACACTGAAGAGATAACCGCGACCGCGGACAGAGCTACCGCAGTCGTGGCCAACGACGCGAAGAAAATCCTGCAAAAGACATAACCGCGGCCGCGGGCGACAAAAAAGCACAAACGGGCCGAGTTTAAGAATTTCCATCCGACATATTTTTGTTCCAACTAAATTCTAAACTTTATTTCTTTTATTTCTTAATTTCCTAAGACATATAAAAAGCCTTTAGGTTTTATTGGGAGCTCTCTCCCACTTTTTATCATCTAGCCTCCACCTTAGAGTTTTCATTGTTCTTAGATATTATGATGAACTAAGCTTTCCATTGTTCATTTTGAGGATTGAAACCTTGGATATTATTGCATTGTGAGTTTCTAAACACTTATGTTCTATTTCAATTGAGGATTGTTTCATTATCTTTTGTGCTTGAATATATAATTGATTGATATTGATTTCATCTAGGTCGCGAACTAGGTTGATTAATATTGTTCATATTGCTAGATTTAGATAATTCTATTTAAAAAGTCTTAATCTTTGGTGGCGAATTCTATTTGCATGAACTATTTGTGATTGTTTATAGGGCAGAGATTCTGAATTCATGTCGAGTATCGGCGATTTGCCAATGGTATTGCATGAACCTACTTATCTTTGATCTTAATGATATTGTGTTATTGAATCTTGGGATTTCCTTGGTTATAACTTACAATAAGGGTTTCTAGGACTATTTGGACTAGTTGCTATCTTAGAACAAAGAGTAGGACAACCAATTGAATGTTTATAAGCATAAGTTATTAGGATTCGATGATCAATGTGTTTATCCAATGTGCTGATTTCTGATAAGTGAGCGTTTCCAATCATTATTCATACAACCCAATGTTATTTTGTCAACATTAGTAGTCTATTTAGAATTAAATTACAAAACCCCCCATTGGTTACATCGTTGGTTACATTGACAGAGATAAACTGTACTCAGGCTCTCTAGGGATTCGACCCCTACTTCCCACTTTACTAAGTGGATACTGAGTTAGGTTTCTTTGATAGGCATAGCGACTTTAACCTCATTAGTAGACTAAACCAGGTCGCGCTCTAACAAAGACTATTTGGTTAATAGTCTTTGCGTTGATGGATTGGTTTAGTTTGTCCAGCTTATCCATGATCATGTCAAGCTTAGTTGAAACATTTGAGTCTGAGGGGTGCTTATTACTCTTGCCTTTACAAAGCTCACAAAACATTATAACAACAACAGGTTCAGCGTGCAACCTCTTAGACAACTCAATTGTTTCAGCCTTAAGTGTGTTAATTTCACCAGTATACTCATCGGCCTTAGACATCAGGGTATCATTGTCCTCAATTAATCCTTGACACAAGTTAATAAGCTCCTCTTTAGGTAAAACACTAAGTTTAATGAAGGATACCTTGATTGGTTCATCGTCATCTGAGTCCTCTTGTGCCATCAAACACTTTCCCTGTTTGTCTTCACCAACGTCGAGCTCATCATCAGAATTACCCCAAGTGGCAAAGCGGGCTTTCTTGGGTTCGGCGTTACTTGTGCTTGCATCTACCTTCAGGTTGGAGCAATTATTGTCTAAGTGACCCTTTTGTTGGAAATTGTAGCATGTCACATTACTAAGGTCCGTCTTAGCAGGTTGCTCTTTGTTGAAGCTCCCTTTACTCTTCAGGAACTTCTTGACCATCTTGGTCATCGAAGCCACTTCAGCGTCCTCATCGTCTTCATTGAAGGTCTCGATGTATAGCTTTTGAAGGACTTTGGTGAGATTTAGCGTGATGCCCTTGGATTCCTTCACTGAGTGAGCTTGCTCTTGATCCTTGAGACTGGAAGTTCTTTGGTCTTCTCAGTCATCAACATGATTTTCCTCGTGGCATCATACCTTTGGTTGACGCCATAGATGAAAGCTAGGGAGAGCGACCATGGCTTGGTGACGATTCCAGAGGAGGAAATTTTATCTACAAGAACCTGGAACCTGGAATGGTAGCTTGAAACAGATTCGGTCTCACCCATCTTGAACGAGTGAAAGTCGCGCTATAAATCGAACTTATGGTTGTTCTTCATATCATCACTCCTTTGATGCATGTCAATCACCACTTTCCACATCTCTTTCACAATAGCAAGACTCATGATCTTGTCCATGTCCTTACGCTGGAGTGAGTTCAAGATCAATAGTCTCACCTTAGCATTATTCTCCATCTGCGTGTACTCAGTTGGACCCCAGGGCTTGTCATCGGTCACTTCAGACACCTTTTTCGATTATCACCCAACATTGATAATATTTTTGTTGGATGTAATTCTTGGTCATTTCCATCCACCACTCGAGAACTCCTTCAATGAGAAGATGTGGCTTGTTGAGTGAAATGCCAAGGTAGTGCGCATTGCTTATGTTCTTATCTTGAGGCATTGTAACTCTTGCTTCAAAACCGAAGAACAAAGAGAGAGAGAAGTTTTTTTGAAAAGGAGAAACGTAGAGATTCTTGATCAAATACCTTGCGCTCTATTACCAATTTTTGGATTGAGGGGGCTTCTCCACAAGCAAAGTCTCTAGGACTTGGAGCTTGCTTAAAATGGCAGAAGAGAGAAGCGAGAAAATGATGAAATAGAAAGTTTCTCTTCAAAGTGAGAACCTTAGATTCCTAGTGAATCAAGGAGAAAACTCACTACTACAATGTATTGAAGGTTGCTTTTCAATGTGTTTTTACAAAGAAAGCTCTCTTTTCTATCTCTAGAAACATAGAACTCTCACCTTTCATACAAAACACCTTTTTCTCTCAAGTTACCTTACAAAACACTCAATAACTCCCCAGAAATAGGCAAAGTAGTAACCGCTCACTAGTTATGCTTTTCCCCCTATTTATAAACTAAGCTAACTCTCGCTTTACATACAAAATAATATACAACGTGTCTAAATCCTGATTGGCCACCAAGAACCCATCTTCTTAATTCTGTTCGACGACTTAAGCACTCCAATAGAATCTTGACGCGTAAAAAAGCACTCTAACAACTTTTGAGCGCGCCTTACAACTTGATGGATCAGCTACCACATGTACGGATTACAATCCAACTCTTCGTGCCACTTGCGCTGATTCAAGAACATCATTTAAAACGTGCGCTTATTCAAATAAAGTTGAAAGCGCGTCCTTTGTCGTTTTCTGACAAATAGGAATTTCTAGCTCGGCTACTCGCTTCTCTGCCTTGTTTTCTTCAGCTCGCCTTGCTCGCTGAACCAGCTAGCTTGAAAACTCGTAAGCGAGACTTCTATACGTTGTAAATGTATTAAGCAAGCCTTGTACTGTGTAAGAAAGCTTCATTCAGTGTAAGCTACACTTGTAAGTTGCCTTACATATCATGTAAACTCTGTAAATACTTGATTTCCAATAATGATTAAGTTTGTAAACATCAAAACTAGAGAAACTAAATTAAGCAACCTCTGCTCAACTAACACATATGAAGGCAAGAAAGATCTACATGGCAAGTGGGATCGATAAGCACGTGTGAAGAGGACGTGAAAGAAATGCCATATTTGTGACATCAACAGACGCCATGCATCGTGATGAACGAGGATGACGGTGAAAAGAACCATGTGAGAAAAATAGGAGAAATGTATAACGTCATATGTCGATGTGTTGTCCTCTTATTTAGTTGAAGAACGCTATAAGGAATTCAAGCATGAAGAGAGCGAGGGACGTCAAGCGTGATGATCAAGCACGCCAAATGTGTTGTGGTTATATATATCGCGGATGTTTGAGAAACACAAGGGGCGCTACTGCATATACATGTGGTATGTAAAGCGACCTCTGAGTGACGGTAGTCACCCCGCTCATATCATCCCATCAGGTGAGATTATCCGAGCTAAGCTCGGGCTTGTCGTGATGGTCTTTAAAGCAGGTAAGATCACCTTGGGACTCGCCTCTCGGTTTTCCACCTTGCTTATCATCCCATCAGGTGAGATCATTCGAGTTGAGCTCGGGTTTGCCACCGTGATGGCCTTTAAATTAGGTGAGATCACCTTGGGTCTCGCCTCTTGGTTTTCCACCTTGCTTATCATCTCGTTCGGTGAGATCATCCAACCTAAGCTCGGGTTTGCAACTAAATGGTCTTTAAAGCAAGTAATATGTCCTTGGGGTTTTCCCCTTGGTTTGCCACTTCACTCATCATCCAGTTAGGTGAAATCATCTGAGTTGAGCTCAGGTTTGCCACTGTGATGGTCTTTAAAGAAGATGAGATCACATTGGGGTTCACCCCTTGGATTCCACCTCTCTTATCATCTCATCGAGTGAGATCACTAAGCCGACCTCGGATTTTCCATCACAATGGTCTTCAAAGCGGGTGAAATCAACTTGGGACTTTTCCCTTTGGTTTGCCACCACGCTCATCACGTCCAATCACGTAAGGTCATCTGGATTATGCTCGGGTTTGCCACCGCGATGGATTTGACATTGCGTGTATAGAAGGGTTGTGTACTCGAAATGTGACTTTATGCAATGACATATTTTGATTGTTGATGTGACACAGACCCTACAAATTCTATGAGATCACAACATATACTATTGAGACATATCGAGCTAGGTATTTTGATTCTATCATTTAGCTAACATTATTTCTAGTTTATTAGACTATCTATTGTTTATTATATTTTCTAAGACATTAACACTACTAGAAAAGAGGACATTAATCCATGCTATATTTTAGACGCTTTTATAAAGTGTCAGCTTAAAAATAATTCGCGGATTAAAATGACACTAAAATGGACGCTTTTTGCTGTCAAAATTTATCTACTACTTTATCTGTCGAAAAAATAAAAAGGCATCCATAATTACATATCTTCTAATTTAATATTATATCTAATTTTAATTTATATTAAAAAAAACCTAACGCCGAACTCCAGCAACCCTAACGCAAGAACTCCATCCTCCTCTGCGAACTCCATTTACTTGTTAACCGTCATTCCAGCGACCTTCATCCTCCTCTGCGAACTCCATTTACTTGTTAACCGCCTTTCCAGCGACCTTCATCCTCCTTTGCAAACACCCTAATGTGAACTATATCCTCTTCTGCGCAAACTCCATCCCGGCGATTCCATCTCGGCGACCTTCGTTCCAGCGACCTTCATCCCGGCGTCCTCTGTCTTCGTGCGTCCTCTGTGTCCGTTTCACGACGTCCTCTGTATGTGGGCGACCTTCATCTCCAGTACGCAGGCGTCCTCTGTCTCCGGTTCACGGCGACCCTCTCAGTGCCGGAAACAACCACCTCCAGTGCACAGGGGCGCGATTTCCTCCAGGTACGTATACTGTCTTGGGTTCAATTGAAGTTAAAATTCTGAAGTTTAATTTTTGTTCTATAAGCCTCTTGTTGTTTAAAGGATTCTGAAGTTTTATTTGTATACTGTTCAATTTCTATAATCTGTTCAATTTCGCGGTTGGAGAGGCTTAAATTCTGAAGTTCAATTTCTATAATCTATTCAATTTTAGTCGTTCTATAAGCCTCTTCTACTATTTTAATTTCTGAAGTTTTATTTTTGTTCAATTTTATAAGCCTCTTGTTTAGTTAACTTGTTGTTGTTTGTTTGACTGATAGTAATTAACTTGTTGTTGTTTTTTTGTTAGTAATTGAATGACAAATTAATAAATTAAGCACTTCTGGGGTCTAGACAATTATTGATTTGAGTAATAAATAAAGAACATTGCTCAGTAGTTTGTTGTTATTTGACATAATTGTTGAATAGATCATGTTAGCCTATAGTTTTATTTGTCTTTTTAGTAATGAGTAATAAAATCATGGTCATATATATGAAGGAATGGATACTAGCTGGATTGAATGACCAATTAATCATAAAGATTATGTGGAGGGAGTCACTAAATTCATAAATCTGGCAAAAGAAAATCTAATAGAAGATAGAACGCGATGTCCTTGCAAAAAATGTAAATTAGCTAAATGGTTGTTGGTGGATGAAGTAGAGAATCATATTTAGTTTAAAGGATTCTACCCGACATAAAAGAAATGGATTCATCATGAGAAAGATGAAACGATCCATGCATATGTGGGTAAAAGTAGTAGCCAGGAGACCATTATCAACCAATCGATGACAGTAGGTCAAGACGACATGAGAGGAATGTTAGAGGCAACTTTTGATGGCAATGTTCCTACTTTCAGTGGTTATTCTGAGTTGTCACCACAATTGGAAGAGATTGGATCCTTTGATGTGCCCATAACTGCTCATGATGATGTGGAAACCATGAAGTATGAAAAGTTGATGAAATCTGCTAGTGAGGAACTCTATGTTGGTTGTAGCTCATTTTAAAAGTTGTCGTTTCTCCTCAACCTATTTCACTTAAAATCAACTTATAAATGAAGTGTTTTGTCATTCAATGCGCTTCTAGGTCTTCTACTTGATGTATTTCCTCGAATTAAGGAGTTTCTAGTGTCTTACTATGAAGGCAAGAGAGTGATAAAAGACTTGGGTCTTGAATATGAAAGCATTGATGCTTTCCCAAACAATTGTGTAATATATTGGGGTGATTTATCGGGTTAGGATAGTTGTCCTACTTGTAAAGCATCAAGGTGGACAAGGGCTAAAGGTCAAGAGGAAGATATTGTAGATGATAATGGTGTAGGGAAGTGAGGTATTCCCACTAAAGTGATGCGTTATTTTCCTCTTATTCCAAGGTTTAAAAAGTCTTATAGGACGCATGAGATAGCTGAAAACATGTTATGGCATCATAGAGATCGTGTCAAAGATGGTAAGTTGTGACATCCAGCTGATGGGTTGGCATGGAGAGATTTTGATGCTAGATATCCTGATTTTTCCTTTGAGCCATGTAATGTAAGACTTGCTCTAGCTAGGGATGGGTTCAATCCATATCGTTTGATGAATACTAGTTATATTACATGGCACGTGGTTTTAATTCCCTATAACTTTCCACCTCGGTTGGTTATGAAACCATCATCATTTATTTTCTCAATGATTATTCCTAGAAAATCAAGCCCCGACAATAATATCGATGTGTACTTGCAACCATTAGTTCATGAGTTGAAACAGTTGTGGGAAGGTGTTGATGTCTTTGATGCTTACAAGGGAGAATGGTTTAAGATGTGTGTTGCTTTGACATCCACTATTAACGATTTTCTTGCTTATGCTATGTTATCGGGTTGGAGTACAAAGGATTATTAAGCTTGTCCAAATTCAACTAATACGTATATGTTTGCTGGGAAAATTTGTTACTGTGGATTTCGGAAATGGCTTCATGATGATCACCCTTACCGTGGTCAAGCTAATTTTTTCTATGGGACTACTGAGTACAATAGTGCTCCTGAACGTGCAACTGGGGCAACGATTTTAAAGCAACAAGAATAAAGTGTTGAATTAAGATTGTCTAAGATGAGTAAAAAAAGGCCAAGACGCGATCCCAGCACATTAAATGAAGGAGTTGATTTAGGCAATGAAGAAGATAATGCTCTTTGGACTAAAAGGAGCATATATTTTTTACTTGCCGTATTGGGAGTTTAACCTATTGAGACATAATCTGGATGTTATGCACACAGAAAAAAATGTGTCTCACATTTTATTAGGGACTATTCTTGGTACAAAAAAGAGTAGAGATGATGTATCTGCTAGGCATGCTATTAAGCAGTTGGGGGTGAAGCCTCACCCTTGGCTTGAAACTCATCCTAATCAAGAATTTGTTATGCCTCACTATGACATCCCAGGAAAAGGAGAGATTCCCAATAGTCCTACAAAAACTTAAAGTTCCAGATGGATACGGATCTAATCTTTCTCGATGCGTAAATATGAAGCTCAAAAAATTGATGGGACTCAAAAGTCATGACAATCATGTTTTGATGCAAGATATCTTGCTAATAGCCTTGCGTGCGTCAGATGCAACACAAACTGTCAATTTATTATCAGAGTTATCTTCATTTTTCAAGTACTTGTGCTCCACAAAAATTGATTTATATGAATTAGATGTAGTTCAAGAGAGACTCATCTTAACTCTTTGTGATATGGAAAAAGTTTTTCTTCCAACATTTGTCACAATCATGGTTCACCTTCTGATTCACTTGGTAGAAGAGGTTAAGCTCGGTGGACCTGTTCCCTACAGATGGATGTATCCCATTGAGAGGTTAATATTTATTTCAATAATTTTCATTTTTTAGTTTCTCGGTTTATCAAATTATATAAAATTTTAATGTATATAATTTTTATAAAGATATTTGGCTCATTTGAAATCATATGTAAACAATAAAGCTCAACCAGAATGTTCCTGGGATGAAGGATATATATTAGAAGAGACTACGAATTTTTGCTCAAGATTCTTAGACTCAGATGAGACAATCTTCAATAAGAATGGAGGAACGATGATGATGTACAAAGTACTAGCAACTATCTGTATGAATCTGGAGGTCGAGTGGTGGGGTCGAAAACGTCAATTCAACTTGACGAGAAAACTCTAAAACAGGCACATCGCCATGTTTAATACATTGTGATGAGCTAAGTGATTTAAAAGAGTAAGAAACATTACCTACACAATTAGAATCAATCATCACTAATTACATATAACCAGTTTTTTGTTTTCTTGAAGTGAATTCTTTTTGCACCAACAACAAATTCTAGGAGTCCATGCCGATGAATCCAGTCAAAATGAGTGGATTATTAACTATTTTTCTAATTGGCTACTAAATCAGGTTATTTAACTGAATAAAACATTTATTATAATGTTTAAAGGATGAAAATTATTTAACATTAAATTCTTTAATAGGTTCACAATATAGATATCAATACAACATCAGGTAGTTTGAGAAAGGCTTTAGCTGGTGGTCTGAGTAAACATGTTAGAAGGTTCAAAACCTTTGTTTGTAATGGCTATAAGTTTAACACGGTTGATCAAAAACAATTTCGAAAGACACAAAACTCTAGAGTGATGGTGGAAGCAGATGGAGCAACATATTATGAGAGGGTTATGGATATTTATGAGCTAGACTATTATGAAGATTATAAAGTTGTGTTTTTTCATTGCTCATGGGTCGATTTAGAAAGAGGTTTGAGGACTTATGACGATGGAAGAGCACGTGTCAACTTTTACAAGTTGATGCATACAGGTAAATTGATGCAGGATGACCCGTTCATATTTTCTTCTCAAGCTAAGCAAGTCATGTATGTTGAAGACGAGATAAGGAAGGGATGGTTTGATGTTATTAAGACTAAGCCTAGAGATTTGTTTAATTTAGGAAATGCTATGTTATAGATTCTATTTAGTTATTTTATTATAGATAGTATATAACTCTTTGATTTTGTTTTGGAGATATGATATCCTATCATGAAATAACTATAAAATAATTATGTATTTTGGTTCTTTATGCATTTTGGGTCCTTTTCTGGGCCCATGTTGGTTACCAGTGTGTGGACCACCAGTTACTGACAGTTGTTCTTCCTGATCAACTGCTCCATTGCTGAACAACTTTCATCTGGGTTGACTTGAAAGCTTTTGTCCAACTTTCATCTAGTGATGATTCATCTGGTTTGGTTTGACATGGGGAGTATATCTTTTATTATACGCCTGTAGAGCACCATGTTCATTTTAGTAGAGGAAATTACTTCATCTATACCGTAAACCTGCGTGTAAACCTGCGTGTCCAGCTTGTATACAACTAATGTTCTAGGTCATTTTTTCCATCTACAATTGCTATAATTACGTGATACATCTTCATTAATGATTGAAATTAAGCTATTCAATGTAAATATGTAAGTATGGATATGCTACTATAAACCTGCGTGTTTATATGTAAGTAGGACAAAATCTTCCTGATCAACTATGTAAGTATGCCTATGCTACTGTAAACCTGCGTGTCCAGCTTGAATACAGCTGCTGTTATGGGTCATTTTTCCCATCCATAGTTGCTATAATTACATTTTTTCCAGTCGCGTGTCCAGCTTGTATACAATTGTTGTTATGCTATCCAGCTTTAATCAACAACCTTGTACAAAGTTGTTGTCCAGCTTTAATAAACCTGCGTGTATCAAAATGATTGTGATATTTGAACCATACGTACTTGCCTGCACAACATGTCTTAGATTGCCGCTGAATTTTTCTGTAATGGATTTGTTTCTGTCGATATTACCTTGACATATAACTAATCATTGATTAGTAACACTTTCTTTTGATTTTATATGTAGAAATTTTAAGGAGATGAACCAGAGAAACAAAAGAACAAGAGTTAATGATAATGAAGAAATACAACCAACTATTTATTCTCCTACTATTAGACCTCAATCAAGAGTTCATTCCACTCTTCCTCCTACACTACCAAGACAAGAAAAACAATCCACTAAGACCAAAGAAGTAAGACCAACTATGGGATCTTAACCAAGAGTTCAGTTCCCTCTTCCTTCTACACTAACAAGCCAAGAAAAACAATCCACTAAGACCAAAGAAGCAAGACCAACTATGGGATCTCATCCAAAAGTTCAGTTCCCTCTTCTTCCTACACTACCAAGGCAAGAAAAACAATCCACTAAAACCAAATAACTAGGAGCAACTATTAGATCTCACCCTAGAGTTCAGTCCCCTCATCCTCCTACACTGTCAAGGCAAGAAAAACAACCCACCAAAACCAAAGAAGTAGGACCAAGTAAGAAGTTTTCATTCCCAGATCATCTTAATCCATCTATCATTCGGTTAACAAATAATACTAGGAAACCTATGTCATTGGACGCAAAATTAGAGTTGATATCGCAGTCCGTAAAAGAGCATCAAGCATTCACTAGGTCTAGCACTCCTTCGTCACTGAATGCGACCTTACCGCCTCAAGCATTGACTGAACATGTAGTGGTTGCACATGAAGTTGATGAACATGAAGTGGCTGAACAGGAAGTGGATGAACAAGAAGTGGCTGAACAGGAATGGTGGCTAACCATGATACTGAACCATCAAAATCAAAGACAAAAAGAGCTCGAATCATGACCCTTGATTGGAGCAATCCTGAACACATTGATAAAAAAGAGGATGTTTTGAAGATTGGTAATTTTCATCGACTTGCTTTCATTATTGTTTTTACTTATTATTTTTGTTGGTAACTATTAAAATTTGTTCTCTTTTACAGATTCAGAAAACAAGAAAAAAATACGACCTCTAGATATTGATAGTCTTAAGGATGGAGTAATATTGGTTGTCAATTTTAATGACCTCAACCAACCAATTCGAAGAGGTGGGAGTGCTCTAGTTAAGTATCTTGGTTATCTGGCAAAGATTGATAGGTTTTTTCCTCTTGATGAACGAAGTTGGCACAATGTGAATGACCGTTATAAAAAGACAATTGTGAACAGAGTTCGAGTAAGTGTGTTTGTACTTATATTATCTCATTTTAAATTATACTATGTATATGATAATTTTAAGTAATTATTTTATGATCACCTATATGTGATAGGGGAGGTTTATTATCCCAGATGGAGGTCTGCTTGATAAAGCAATCCTCAGTCGTGTTTCTAAATAGTGGAAGCAGTATAAGTTCTACTTGAAGTCGTCAAGATTTAGTCCAGAAGAGAGGACAAAAAATGAAATCATTGACGATGTACCCTTTGGACATGGAAGCGATGGTTGGATGCATTTGGTTGAGTATTGGTATAAAGAAGATACCCTTTGGACTTCGCCCATGCATAGCCCAGCCTAGCACCGCAGGTTCATCAGTTCGCTGGGCAGGTTCATAGTTCTCCAGTGCTAGCGCCCAGGCCATCGCTCCACACGCCTAGACCATCGCCCTGCTCGCCAACCCTTGTGCGCGTACGCCTAGCATCGCAGGTTCACATAATCTGCGACCAAGTTCACGCCTAGACTCAGCCATCGGAGGTTCATAAACCCTCCGCCCAGGTTCATCACCTCACCAGTCCTAGCGCACGCGCACGCCTCACCCAGCTGCGGAGGTTCATAATTCTAGCGCCAAGGTTCATAAGCCCCATGCGCACTCCCTACGCAAACCCTAGTTGTGTGTGTCAACCTGCCAAGTGTCGCTCACCTACCCCTCTTGCCAGCCTTGCAACCCTACGCAACCTCACACCCACAGTCCTACCTTCGGCCTAACCCCCAACCTACATCCCTTACACGTTGTCGGGTTAATCTAGGCGCAAACGTCTTCGTCTATCCAATTCAAGTTACAACTTGAGGTAATCACCCATCCTTCACCTAAAATTCATAGCTAAATACATTTTTGCATATTGCAATTCTTGCAATATGAGTGACAAGACTGATTTACCTTCCAATTTAATTAGCTTATTGATTTGAGATTGCATTGACTATACTGTACACACTTGGGACAAAGGATATTTGAGGTGCATTTGAGTTTGTTTTGTTGACTACATCTCCGGTTTCACGAGAGAATCTTGGCTGAATCAACAAGTGCCACGCCTACTTGTACACACGGTTTGTTGAGTGCTAAACACACGAGTGTTATTATTCTAACCCTCATTCAATTCCGTGTTTGTTTTAGTGTTGATTATGGCAGAATCGGGTAATGAATCCCCTAAGGACGCAACCCCTTCACCAAGTACCGCTGAGTTGTATGCAATCCTCAGTCGGGTCGCCAACAATGTTGATGCGCTCACTAATCGTTTCAACTCTTGGGAATCAAAGACGTCTACACCGTCACCAGCCCTAATGGAACAATGCGAGGGGTCCAATGATGCGCCTACCAACCGTCAACCACTTGAGACTCAAGAAGAGTTGTTTCGACACACGCAACTAGGAAAAGCACCCCATGAAGCTTCTGGTCGTCCCTCCCTATCAAGAGCACCCCTACCGAGGGCACCCCAACACCAATCGTGCAGCCCTTATGGATGCAGACGCCGAGGATTACCTTCCACCAAGGCCCCCACGTCGACGCGATTACGAGCTCCTTCCTAACCCTCCTTTTCATCGTAATTTGTATGAACAAGAATTTCAGGATTTAAAAGACGATGATGATCAATGGCAACCGGTCCAACAAAGGCGAGGCCAATTTAGACGCCGAGAACCCGAACAAGACATTGTAGGCAAGATTAAGATCGAAATTCCAGCCTTCGAAGGAAAGTGTGATGTGGATGCCTATATGGAGTGGGAGACGAAGATAGAACAAATATGGAGCTGCCACAACTTCCCCGAGAACAAGAAGGTTCAACTTGCCGCAATTGAGTTCAATGGATACGCATTAGTATGGTGGGATATGGTCACAAAGGAGAGACGGTGCAACCTCGATCCACCGGTTCAAACGTGGGCCCAAATGAGGGCCCTACTGCGGTCCCGATTCGTTCCTCCTCATCATAACCGAGACCTCCGACAACGCCTCGAAAGTCTGCAGCAAGGACCCATGGGAGTGGAATAAGCGTACAA